>NC_056743.1:1673762229-1673894729 GCF_019279795.1 Protopterus annectens
CACACACACACACACACACACACACACACACACACACACACACACTTTTACATCTGCCAGGACTGAGATTAGATTTCCTACCTGGCTAGATATTTGTACAATGTTATATAGTTATTGCATGCACCACAGAGCTTATACAGCTGAGGTCTGATGAGAGGGACTTCTAAGGTGACTGATATCTGAAGGACTGCTAAAGTAGAACAATGGGAAGTGTACTGGATTTGAATTGACCCAAAATATTTAACTCATAAACACACACACACTTTTATATTGGCCAGAACTGAGATTAGAACTCCTACCTTGCTAGTTATTTGTACTACAATGTTACACAGTTATTGCATGCACCACAAAGCCTATATGGACGAGGTCTGACGAGAAGGACTTCTAAGGTGACTGATATCTGCAGGACTGCTACAGTAGGGCAATTGGAAGTGTACTGGGTTTGAATTGACCCAAAACCTAAACACACACTTTTACATTTGCCAGGACTGAGATTAGAATTCCTACCTAATTAGTAATTTGTACTATAGTCTTAGACAGTTATTGCATGCGCCACAGAGTTTATAGGGCCGAGGCTTGATGAGAGGGACTTCTAAGGTGACTGATATCTGTAGGACTGCTAAAGTAGGGCAATGGGAGGTGTACTTGGTTTGAATTGCCCCAAAAGTGTTAATTTACAAACACACACAGAACACTTTTACATTTGCCAGGCCTGAGATTAGAATTCCTACCTAACTGGTTATCTGTACTACAGTGTTATGCAGTTATTGCACATGCCACAGAGTTTATAAGGCTGAGGCCTGACGAGAAGGAATTCTAAGGTGACTGATATCTGCAGGACTGTTAAATTAGGGCAATTGGAAGTGTACTGGGTATGAATTGACCCAAAAGCTTTAACTTAAGAGCACACACACACACACACACACACACACACACACACTTTTACATTTGCCAAGATAGAGATTAGAACTCCTACCTAACTCGTTGTTTGTACTATAGTGTTATGCATTTATCGCATGTGCCACAGAGCTTATAGGGCTGAGGCTTGATGAAAGGGACTTCTATGGTGACAGACATCTTCAGGACTGCTAAGGTAGGGAAATGGGAATTGCACTGGGTGGCTAAGGCCTGTTAATTCATCGATCCTACTGACAATTCTCTAAGTGTATGAGCATGCCTAGTGTGACCTTCTATAGTAATTGTGGGACTCAATTCCAGGGATTATTGTACTCCAGTCTGGTTTGTTTTGTCCTACAGCCATACCTCTCAACCTGTTGGTGCAGGATATCTGGAGATAGCCTATCAAAACTGGGAGACAATGGGCCATATGGTGATTGTGACTATTTCTCTCAGTAATGTATGGGTTGCTAGAGTTCCAGGACATGTTTTAGCAGACATCTGACATATATGCCATTTGACACTGTCATGTATTGTTTCAGTACCTTGTGACATACCTCTTCAGATTATCATAGTGATTTATCAGAGGAATACAGGATGGATGATGCACACACCAATATTATGGGCCAAATGCTATGCATTCTTGTGCAGTCCAGCCTGCTAAGAGGTGTGCCTACAACCAATTGACTGCTGGAGCTGTGGAAACTGTCCAGCACCTTGGTGATATATTACAATGGTGGAATTTTTGTCCATTTCGGTTCTGCCATGGTCTGATTAACAGTCTACAGTTGGGTAATATACATCAGGCAGGATCAGGGTGACAGGCAGACTCCAGATAGATTTGTAGGGGATAAGATATGTGGGGAGGGGGTGTCCTGGGTCATATATGTTGGCCTATAGCTACCAGTACTTTGCATAGGGGTCTTCTCAAAGGTTGACTGCACTTTGAGGGTCGTGTGTGCATCAGACTATTTGACTAGCCTGGAGATGTATGTGTGTCTTACATATATGTATGGCTCACCTCATTTTGCTTGGCTGGCTACATTTTGGGGTCAGGATGTTGCATAGGATGAGTGATCAGGGAAGCGTGTCTTACACCTCATGGCTGTGGACCAGGGTTTTGTGAGTGCAGACACATCACCATCTTCTAGGGTTAGGACTGCCTGCAATGAGTGCATTCCCATGTTTAGACTCCTAGCCCTGCTGGTCAACTGTACAGAGTATCACAGAATGTCCAGATTCATGACTTATATATCTAGTTGGTTACCCAAACAAGTGTGGTTTTCAAGGAAATGTGTTTTGCAAGTCACTCACGGTTAAAGTCAGATATTACTGACAGTTGACATTGCAGTTTCAGACTTCATACCCTTAAGACATTCCATGCTAATACAATGATTCCATCAACTTTCTAACATTATTAGAGTAGTATTTCAAAAGTGTCCTCCTCTTTGGACCTTTATCAACTCATTATTCATGGCTTTGTCCAAATTTCTGGCTCTCAGAGGCTTGTAGGTTTCTTCCTAGCAATTAGCAGCATGGCCTTTCTTTGCATTTTGGAGACTGTGTGATGTTGGTGTTATGGACCCCATGACACACCCTAACAGGGCACTGTGGGTGAAGCATGGGCATTTTCCAGAGGCCTGTAGGTCAGGTGTGACAGATGCAGGCCATCTGGAGCACGGCAGTGCATTCTGATGATCATATGTTCCCAGACTGCTGGCAGTGGACACCTATAGGATGGCACCAATAAGTTGACTGTGGGTGTTACTGACAATTGATTTCTGTTCATGTTGAGCCATCACTCTAGTTAACAGCTGGATGTTGCTTAGAGTTTGGAACACGTTACTGCATTTCTATGGGCCCAAGTTTTTTTTGGGGGGGTGATACATCTGTACACAATACACATTTACAGAGACTGTGCTGATATTTGCTTAACATTGTGGTCACATTTAGTATAGTGGTGTGCCCTATCTTTGAGACTACAGGCATAACAATATCAACCACAGGTCAGATTGTTCTGGCATAAACAGTTGGAGTTTCAGACTTCTTACCTTTCTCAGCCATATTGCAACTGCCAGACCTGCTGTGATATCACTGTGTAAGTTTGTAAGTGGGAATTTCATGGATGTCGCCATGTGGGGAACTTTGGCTGATTTTCTGTATGGTTTTCTGCAGCTGTTCTCCTGGGTGAGACTGGGGATGTGCATGAGACCCCCCACTTTGACATTCATGCATGTGACCTATGAACCCCCCCCCCAGTTATTTGGCTCACCACATATACTGCAGTGGTATTTGTCAACTAGGGTAGTATTGCATAGTGAGGGCAAGCCAGTATTGGGTATAAACTTCTTGCTGTCTCACAGAGCTGTCCGTTGTCTGCTGCTATCCTAATAAGCCACCCCATTCCTTTGCATGCTTGTATCAATACCATAGATATGCTATCAAAACATTCTACTCCATTCATTTATTATTAAGAAGACTGACATACCTTGTGCCTGAGGCAGTTGTGAGGAGGGTGCTTGAGGGCTGACTCTGTCAGATGCACACAGTACATTGCCTATACATGGTAAGGTATAGGTGGTGTGATGTTTGGCATCCATTTTACTGTGTGTACAAGTCAGAGAGGGATAGTTCCTCGGGCCCTACAGTGTCAGTGTATGTGCTATGCATTGCCTCTTTTCCAAGGACAGGGCATACTGGGCATGCCTCCATCTGCCTACAGGGGCAGGCTCAGGATGTTCCTCCTCCGAGTCCCTCCATGCCTGTGGAGACCTTGGCAAGGGTGGGGGGCTGTGTGGCCCTTCCCTGTTTTGTTCCTGCTGCAACTGTTTCAGCAGGATCATATTGTGTAGCATAGCACATACTATGAATATGTGTGCACATGTGGCTGGAGAGTACTGCAAGGCTCCACTGTATATGTCAAGGCAGTGGTACTGTGACTTGAGCATCCCAAACTTATGCTTTATAATGATCCTGGTTTGTGCATGTGCCTCATTATGCATTCTTGTGTGGGTGTGGGTGTATTTCTGATGTGTGTCATCAGCCATGGCTCCAGTGCGTAGCCAGCATCCCCCACCAGATGGCCATATGGGATGTCCCCACTGGCAAATGCCTAGTACAGCTGTGACGAATGCCAGATGTTGTAGTCATGATAGCTTCCAGGGCTGTCAGCACACAAGTTCATGATAATGCCCTGGGCATCTCAGATGACCTGGCAGTTGATGGAGTGGAACCCCTTGCAGTTTAGGTAGACCATACCCTGGTCACCAGTTGGTGCTTTGATGTGGATGAACGTGCAGTCTATGGCACCCAGTACCTCCGGGTATTCTGCTACACAGTGGAAGAGATGCATATTGCTGGTCCTCTCCTCATGGGTGCTGGGAAGTAAATGTGCTCAGTGGCATGTGGTTCCATGGCATCTAGGAACTGATGGAGTATCCAGGATGCAGATGTCTGTGAGACCCCCATGATATCCCCAGTTGGTCTTTGGATAGTACCTGTAGCTAGTATTATTAAGGGGACACATACCTTGGTATCCACTGGGATGAGTTTCCCCTCTGTTGGTTCTGGGTCTGAGGTGAGGCCGGCACAGCTCAAGTTGCTGCAGCATGTCCCTGTCCACCCTGTAGTGCTCTACTATCTCCAGATCACGAAGCCCCTGGTAGGTTACCCTGGGTCTGAACACTCTTCTCCTCCTCCTTGTTCTGAGTTGGTTGTCAGCATTATCCTCCTCAGCACCCTCGGCCTCTTGCAAATACTGATGGATCAAAGCAACAGCATCCCCTAACATTTTTTGCTAGTTTTGTCAGTTAAATATCCCCAAATATGTGTAAACCTACAGTGTAGAGTTTGTGAGAAAAACCAGACCGGAAGGTGTTTGCATAGTTTATAGTGGTGTGCTGCAGATGCTGCCTGTGTGAATGGCTAACTTTGAGACATTCCACCGGCCAGCTATTTTACTTGTATTTGAGTGGCTGTATTTTGCTATTTTCCTTTTTTTTTTTCCCCTCTTCCTATCTTCTCCCCTTTTAAGCCTGGCGGCATGCCATGCAAACCCAGTGCCCAATGGTGCCACTATTTCAATTTTTTTTTAAGTCCGAGTGAGAGCCACACACACGTGTTTAGCTAAGATAAATACATTTTTGCAGAATTGGCCCAGCCTCGATGCATACATACTCTTCATTTCATGGTGTAAGACATTGCAGCCTCAGACACACCCCCTTGCTTAGCTAAGCACAAACCTGGGCAACAAAGCTCCAGTGTGCTTACAGCAAGCATGGCACACCCCTTTTCTTGTTAGCTGTTCCTCCTGCCTACACTCTCCTGTTCTAGCACCTACATGGTTAAGTTCACTGTGTGGACTTAGAATATTTTGTGATTCAGTAAATTTCCCCTCATTTGCATACCCTGCTGCCTTAGTCCATAGTAACTGCTCTGACATGGAGCCTTTCCCCTTGATAACCAGCATTCCCTGGTAATGTTTTGATTCTGCATGCCATGGACTATAATGGCAAAATGCAGATTCCCCTAAAATTGAGTTTTTACATTTTGTTAAAATTTTTGGCACAATCCCGTTTGTGCGCGTCACTCTCCCCTATGCTTAAATGGCTGAGATCGGCCAAAAAATACTTTTTTTATTAAATTAAACACTTTCCCATGCCAGTGGTCATATATTTGGCCATTGGCATGCCTAAAGTTTATAATACATGCTTTTATTTGAGCTGTCATGCCTCTGTTTTGCTATTTTCAAAAATGAGTTTGCTTAGCAACCAAACACATTTCTGCAACTAGCACTGTTCCTGCATGGATGCCTGCCTGCTACCTGAATCGCTAATTCACCTCATCTGAATGGTTTTCAAATGAGGTGATTGGCATTCTGCGTGGCTTTCGGTGCAGAAACAGTATTGGCAGGCTTGTGCACATCAGATCAGCTATTTCCTGAATCGCTCGACCGCCATATTCTGTGAAGGAATGGCTACACTGTTCCTGCATGGAAAAGAGTTTAATGAATCCCGGGGATTGTTTAATCCCATCACAGTTTCAGCCCAGGGAAAACAACAAGTCTCTTAAGAATCCTGCCATGCTTCAATATTTCAAGCTCTATTCTAGCACTGTTTACCTTAAATGACATCATGCTGAGGGGAAGAATTTCATTGAAAAATAAGTTTCAGAATGTCAGTGGAAGTACTGTCTTGACAATTTCAGTTAGGAAGTAACTCCACCAAAAAACATACCTAACAGTTACCACTGTGGTAATACTGCTGTTCCAACTCATGCAAAACAAAGCCAGAACACTTGAAAATGTGTGATAACTCAATGTAATCAGGAAGAAGTTGCTTCCAAACTTTCAGTCTCGATGAAGATAAAGGAAAATCACATTTTTTGTCCTGCTTTTGTATGGTTTTGATATTTGCAGTGAACAATTTATGGCTCATAATGGAAATTTTGTTTTTATTTAAAAGACGTGATGCATCAGTTGGTTTTCTGGCATAGATTCAAAGCAGATCTGCAGACAAGGAGAGCAAAAGCATAGTTAAAAGTGCCAGCCATCATTTATTTGGCATGAAAGATTTGCCAAATGTTTCAACAGGGTGACTGATGTTGGGAGCCCAATGATCCTATGCATGAAGACAGCTTAAATACTCCTAATGATGAAAGACATCCAACCTCTCCTCTCATTCATTTCCACAATGATAGCTAAACATTGCTGGGTAAGAATTGCTGATCTGAGTCTTTTTACCCCTCTCCCTTAGCTGATTTCAAAATGTTTCAGGCTGTTAATCAAACATGCTGCACATGTAACAATGTCTGATTTCCTCCCTTTTTACCAGGGCCTGCCTAGTGACTGCATGTGTATTAAATTTTATAGTTAGATTAATTGAACCCATTTAGATGAGTTCATTATTGTTGCCCACTGCAGCTGTACTGCTGCCAAGATTGTGGAACTTTGGGGTTAATTATATTTTCCTTTTACCTTCAAGACAAAGCAGTTCTGAGATCACACAATATAGATTCATGGGGATGTAAGAGGCACAACTTCCCAGAATGGAGGTGCCATTTATAATTCTCTTTGTTTAAGTCAAGGTTTTGCTGCTTTGAATTTAAGACCTTGAATTTTTATCCCCAAATGTTGGCATATTCTAGTAATATCCATGAGTCCTAGTCATTAGCATTTATAGTTAAAGGCATTCAAGGAAAATGTCTTTTTTACCTTTATGTTTTGTATAATTCCACCTAGTTATATCTTAATACACTGGTGAAATACATCAGGATTATGTTATCATATACAAAAATGCATTATGGTGAATTATACAATGACTGGTCATTAATATTTGAAAATGTGTACGCTGATTGGCCAGTCCAAACAACATGCCCATTGTAATTCCCAGAATATACCAACAGAAAAAGGTCTGATCACCCGTAATTCTTTCCATTCGTATATTCCATAACTTTTATTTATATATTTATTTTTAACAAAAATTTTTAAAAATTTATAGTCCGGACTCCAGATATAGCAGAGAGGCAGCATGGAGAAAATACAAAGAAAATCAGGTACGTTATTTAAAACTAAAGACACGTACCTGATTTTCCTACCCCTAAAGTAGCCTAAACTTTTTTTTAATAAAAAAAAACAGAGCAACGGAGACTTTCTTTTCTCGGTTGCTTCCTTTTCAAAGCATTGATGTACTGGGTATGTGTGGGAATGCAAGTCCCATATGCATGCGCAGTACATCAAAACAAGGCAGCAGGATACCATCAGCTATGGAAGAACAGTACAACACCATTATAGAAAGACATTATTTAAGAAAAGGAAGTATTTTTTTCTTAAATAATCCGCAGGATTCACAAATCCTCCATGTAAGACTAAAGTAGTCTTACACGGAAATGCCAGTGTAAGAGTAAGACGGCAGCGTGCCATGCATATTAATGAAAGCACGCTGCCTCAACTCTAAATCTAACACGGAACATGCACAAGTGCAGGGGGCGTGTCGGACTGCCGAGCAGGCCAAAATTCCATGCCCCTGCAAGTCTCACAGTAGGGAAATGTCAACTGACATGAGTGAGTCCACTCAAATGTGTACATACCCAACACTACACTCTCCCACATTCTAAACCCCAGTACATTAATAAAATTTAAACTTTATTTTTTTTTTTATTATTCCCAATATAGCTGACCGTATTTGCGCATGTTTGCATGTGTTTGCCCATTTCTTAGCTACAGTTAGCAGTCAAGACATTGAAGAGGATAATAAGTTACTTATATGCAAATTAAGCAAAATAGCAATAGCGTAGTGGTAGAACCTTCGCAGTAAGAGGAGGCATTCCCCGTTCGAGTCCCACCACTCCCCTTTTTATTTTCTGTTGGAAATCTGTATATGAAAAGAATTCCTGACATTTACCAATGAAATTTTAGTAAAAAGCATTAAAATGGTCTATGTAGTAGTGAACAAATTTTATATATATATATATATATATATATATATATATATATATATATATATATATATATATATATGAAAGGGAAATGGTTATGCATACTGATGAATGCATAAGTAATGTAACTTAAACAATGTGAAGCACTGCTAAGCAAAGTTTACCAGTATTAAGCACACTTCAGTATAATTGCTCATAGCTTAGCACTGCTTTAACTAGTGCAATAGCATTGCGCAGAGCTGCGCATCGTGCCAACTAGCGCAAACAGAACATGTTTGTGCATAGCTGCGCACCGTGCTAACCAGTGCAACATCGGGCAACGTTGGGCAATGCAGAGCAATGTAGAGCAACATCAGGCAATGTAGAGCAATGTAGAGCAACATTGGGCAATGTAGAGCAATGCTGGGCAAATTTGAGCAAAGTCGGTAAAACATAGCCACACCTTCTAGTCGGTCTGGCCATTAGTGAAATAAAAATCAATGACAGGCCTTGAACCTGGGATACTGTGCACCATAATCACAGTACTGAACCACTAAGCCATGACAGCTTTACATAAGTATGCACTTTCAACACACACATACATATCAATGTAAGTTTACCCATTGCTAAGCAGGTGTACCTTCAACTGCATTTTTTCAAAACTGGCCAATCACAAATAAGTGCAGGAAATGATGCATATTTAAGTTCCATAGGTGGGAATACTAGCCATAACTGGTTGTAGCTCCCATCTGCAGGCAGCAATGGCCGGTGCTGGAGAAGGCTCTCGTTTTCGAGCACAATGTTGGGGCATTGAGGAGTCAAAAGTAATGGTTTGGCTCCTTGTCCTCAGTCATGAGGATAGACTCCTGTGGGGCCAGTACCAGGGCACCCAATACAAAGTGGAAGCCTGGGACGGTCTAGCTCATGAACTCACCAGTGCCACAGGCATCCCTAGGACTGGTGAGTTGGTCAGACACCACCAAGCAGACCTGAAAAGATGTAAGGTGGATCAACTAAACCAGTGGATCCAGGAGGTCCATGGGATGGCAAATGCCTCACTACTGAGTAAGTAGCCATGGAATTAAGTATGTAAGAATTGCTATTCTAGTGTATTCTATGGATAGGTATGTCTCAATATCACTTCAATTACTTCACAGCTGCAGGTGTCCATGCTGTGAATCAGCAAGCCTATGCAGATAGGCTGCTAAGGCTGCACCACCAGGCAGGTTAGTAAGTATTCTGCTTATACTGTTATGTAAAATAAATGAGAGAGCATGAAAAAAGTTTTTAAACACAATAAATAAAGGTATAATAATTCTCTAATAATTATTCTGCATGCACTGTCATATAAAATAAATGAGAGAGCCTCTAGAAAAGTGTTTTAAGTCTTTAATAAAGGTATAATTCCTGGAGTGTGTCTGTGTCATTTTCCTTGATATGTTGTTGTACCCTTGCATTATAGAAATAGTACTGTTGTATTAAGCACTGTTAACACACAGTTGGGTAGGCCCATATAAAGTGGATGAAGGGAGTGCCAGTAGCTTTTAAGCATATTCACAGTCCTCAACTGTTGGTTCATGCCCAGCATGTACAGGTTAATCTGGCACATGAGTAGCTTGGTATTGTGTTCCCCAGAAATGTCATTGTGCTGGCAGAAATGTAGGGAGCTGTTAACATATAACTGATAATTTCACCTAAACATATCTAGATAAGTATATGAAAGTAGAGCTGTCAGTGTACCATCTCAGCAGTAGTGTGTCTGAGCAACTGACAAAATATGTAGCAGTAACATCTGCATCCCGGACAGTTTGTATGTCAGATACAGCCCACATATATAAAGATCTAACAAAACCCATTTCACAATCTAAGGATTGCGTAGTGTAATAAAACATGTAGGGGACATATAACTGCAGTCAATAGGAATGTAGTGTAAACCAGAAGGATATATAAGTTGTTAATGGTGCTATCATTTTCCACCCTACTGTATGTGCATAAAAAATGCAATTCCACAGCTCAATGGGTATGCGTAATCTCAAAACATTTGTTGGGACATATGTCCTATTGGTTTATAAATATCTGCATTTATTTCGATGCATGTGCCCTGTTCAAATACCACAATATTGGTGGCCTGTTGCCATCAACTAAACCTGCATGCTGTTGTAATCTCCACTGTTGTCCCATATATGCATGTGTCATGCTTGCTGTTCAACTGTTGGAACTCTGGTGTGTTGGGTTAATGGGAATACTTCTGCATGCTGTTATAATTAATTGGGAATGCTGCTGACTGTTACTAACCCATATTTTCATTAAATCCTCCTAAACATAGAACATATGGGAAGGCTGGTCCCAGCGGACCCACCTGTCCTACCTCAGCTGCCGATGGCACCTGGCAACAGCAGGTCTGGTGCCCAGCCTGGGACCTCCTCCTCCATTGGCCCTGTGCCACCTTTGGGTGGAAATGCTGCAGGGGATGGAGCTCGTCCCCCCTGTGCAAGCGTGGGTGGAGGAGGGCCACCTATCAACCTCTGAACGGTCTGGGCTGTGGTGCGTAGGGAGAGCGAGCGTTCTGTCACTGATCCTGTACGCCAGCTTGAGGCACGGGTGGCACGACTCACTGGTGAGCCTGTCCCTCCTACACAGCCCCCAGCACAGCCACCCTCTGGGCTGTGAAGGTGCAGTGGTGACTGCCTATGGGTGGGGATCTCAGTTCCACTGTTGCCATCTGTGGGCTCATGGACTTGTGATTTCCAAACATCCTTCCCTGTCAATAGTGTTCACCCACAACATGTGTCATATTCCACCTCTGTATGCATCTTGTTTGTCTTGTCTGTTAACCTCCCCTACCTACCTCCCCAAATATACCTACTTCCCCTACCTCACACTCCACCCTCACCTGAAAAAAAAGAAAAAAAGGGCAATCTGCTCCCAAAAAAATTACGCCCCATACATAGCTGCCCATTTTGCACACATGTCTGCTGGACACATAAACTGATATTTAATTGGCAGTACAACATACTTTGTTGTCCTCACCCCTCTCACAGGGGTTGAAGGTTTCATATTTCACTCCAAATGTACTGCACAGCTGTTGATGTTAAAGAAATGTGCAGCTATGGGCCTTCCCTATACCCATCCTGCACATCCTGAGTTGCTTTTTTTACTGTCTTCCCCTCTTTGTGCCCCATTTTCACCACTTTCCTAATTCTCCATTTTCTTTTCTTTCAAAGAAATGAGTGCGGGGGTTAACGGGAGTAAGCACTTTTAAGCAGTGGTTGGCTGGTTTGCGCGTGTGTACGCTTGTGTGCGCTTAGCTAAGCATCACGCAAACCAACGCAAACCAGCTTACAACTGCTTAAAAGTGCCTTAGTCATTCTGTATGTCAGGGCCCTTGTTCTGCTCAGCAGCAAAATAAAACACCTCTGTCAGCCTCGAACCCCGTACACAATAGACTGCATGAAGTACCACTAAGCCATGGTAAACATACAACAAACTGGTGCTGAAATAAATATATCATGCATCAGAATGAGTGAATGTAAAGGACAAATAGGAATGCCATAACACAAATCCTGTTCTGTGGATCTTTACCAGCAGTTCTTGTGGAATTGCATTACATGACTGTGAAAAGAGAACCAGCCATTCTAGCAGGAAATAATGTTACAGCAGCACTTTACAACCCCCACACAGTTTCAAAGCAGGACAAACACTAGCATATCTGATTAGGGCAGAGGCCATACTTCCCAACTGTGACTAATTTTCAGGCATGTCCCTGATTTTGAGACAGGTTTTAGCTGTGTCCCTCTGAAACCCTCAGAAAGGTACTGACGTTAGGCAGAAAGGTGGGGAATTACACTTAATGAATAATGACAATAAGTAAGAGTTAGACACTGCTTGTACTTCAGGAAATGTGTATTAATCCATATGCTCTGGTTCTCTCAAAGTCTCAACTTAATGTCTTTAATATTGTAAAGGTGCACCTCACTTCTACATACTTTTCCCTGAGTCTGTTCAAATATGTATCTGAGTGTTTGAGAGTCCTGGCAGAGGCAGAAACACACAGGCATATCAGCTATTCTGCTGTTACACACTGTGCAAATAGCTTTGGAAGGAGTTCCAGAAGCATACCCTTATGTAGGAGTACAACACTGAAATACCAAGGGATGTAGCCATGTACTGGTAGCAACCAACTGTGACAATGCCATTGTTCCAGTGCTGAAAAGACCGGTGTGGTGCACAGACAAAGAATAACAGGCTAACCTCTGTCTACCATCTGGATAGGTCCACAGTTGGAAGCTACGCAGATAGACTACTTGCTTTGGTAAACTAACAGGTACACAGCAGCCCTTTTAGTCCAGCTAGATAAAGTTCACACATTAATACATAATGCTCTCTGTCCTTCTGCACCCCTACCCAAATGTACAATATACCTGTGTGTTCAGGGTCCACCAAGGATGTAGGTAGGCATACTCAGTACTGAAAATTGTCCAGTTTCCTTGAGCAGCCTGTGCTAATGTCAACACTAAAAAAGCACAAAGTGTTCAAAAGTGAGTAAATTAATATTCACAGTATAGCAGTTCACAAACAGTTCATGTGCCAAATGAATACATCTCAATAACTACTTTTTATGGCTGTTAATTGTATAACTAGAAAATAAACTACATACTCCCACGTATCTTGTGTTAGCATTTGTAGGGGTGAGTACAATTATACACTGACAACTGTGTATTGGAAGTGGCAACATTCGGGTCTGAGTACAACATTTAAATCACTGTCTACACCCCTAGCTTCAGATATAAGAACTATACCAACCTTCTGACTTACACAACGGTTTCTACAGCAAACAAGCATGGGCCCCACTTTGGAAAGCTGAAAGGGTTACGCCTACCTGAGATAGAAATTTATAGCATTGGGTTGCTATGACAGTGAGTACTGCAATTACCACACAGCAGGCTGCATGCAATTACCAAATTGTGACCACCAATTGGTGCAGAGGCCATCACATGCACATGTGCAGATACCTATAAAAGCAGGCTGTACTTGCTGTCCACACATGCAATCATTTCATTGCAGGTACGGAGGGAGAGAGAGAGAGAGAGAGAGAGAGAGAGAGAGACGGATGCAGACAACAGCAGCAGAAAAAAGAAAAAAAGATCAGAAAAAAAATATCGAAAGAAAAAGTAATATATTGAAAACAAAATAAATAAAATAATGTATTGAAAATAATGATATATTGAAAAAATATACTGAAAAAAAATAAAAAATATATTGAAAAATTAAATATTGAAAAAAATATATATCTCAAAAAAAAAATAAAATATAAAAAATAAATTTATTACAAAATACACGAACCAACAAATACGAACACATACAAAGGAAAGGTATGTAACAGCTATGTATTTACTGGCATGTAGTAGATGTTTATGAAGAGTACTCTACATAGTTTGAATCATCCATATATGGCAGCAGTACATATCTATGCACAGATGCACTGCATAACTACTGCCATGGACAAATCAGTATGTAGCTGTGTGCAGTGGGACATAACTGTGATATATGTAGCTCAGCATTAAATGTCAAACATCTGAACCATGTTATCTGTGGTCTGTACAGTAGTGTGGACAATGGCTGTTTGGGGGAGTAATGCATACAGCTATATAACCATGGATGTGACAGAGTAACACATGCATGATAGTCATATCAAAATGTAGCTTAGCATTCCAACTGCTGTACCAGGCTAGTATGCTAATCTAGCATTTGCAGCTATGTATACGCCCTCTAATTTTACTGTGTGCTCACATGTGACACCTGTTCATGTTGCAGCAAGGCCCAACAGGTCAGCCGTGAGGTCCAGGGACTTACAACAGTGTGGACCTTGTGTGTGTATGGCACACGCATACGGAGAGATATATCTGTGTCAGATATATTATCATATGTACATGTGCATAGAGCAAGGGACATACTGCAACTGTTTCTGAAGGGAGGTCATATATATGTTGGTGAAGGTTGTTATGTGCATATATGTATGTAGGTAGTAGTGTGTGGCAAACAAGACAGCATACAGTGCTGGTATATGACATGTGGTGGTTAAATGCTGTGGGTGTGATTTGTTAGGTTTGCAGTGTTGCAGCCAGTGAGGCCTGCTAAAGCCACATGGGCCGAGAACACCTTCAGTACATTTGGCACAAGACTGTGCAATATCATTACATAACTGTATACCTCACATACTTCGCATAATTAATATTCCCGCCATGAAAGGTGTACTGTATATGTGCCTATATGTATATCTATATGTACACCAATGGATGTTTATATGTATGTGTGTGTGTGTGTGTATATATATATATATATATATATATATATATATATATATATATATATATATATATATGTATATAGCGAGAGAGCGAGAGAGAGAGACAGAGAGACAGAGTCATGTTTACTGCGACAGTTGCCTGGTGACAAAGCCATGGCCTCAAGCTCAATGTCGGAAATTGATTAACATCCCTTTTCCTAAAAACTCTGTACCCATGAACTACCACATAGGTGGTAGTCGACTTAACACCGAAAGTGTGATAAGAGACCATGGGACACAGGTGGACAGTAGTCTCCCCCTTGATAATCTACTTGGCACACCTCATCACAAAAGCTGTGTCATCCAGGGAAAAAGAGGTCAGTGTCCCCCTCTACTCATCACTCACAAAACCCATTATAGAGTACAATGCCCCTTCTGGTATGTACCTCACAAGACATCTACAGCAACTGGAAAGGCCACAGACATACCTTACAAAGACTAATACTGTCCTCAAACAGATGCCGTATGCAGACCGTCTCACAAAACCACAGCTAGACTGTGTCGCATACTGGCAACCCAGAGGTGACCTCTGCCTAACATACAAAGCTATGTCAAACCCAGAGCTGTTGGACATGCTCCAAGTAAACAGATCACAATCCCTACAAGCTACATGCTCTAGGGACCTAAACCTTGTCACCTCAAAAAACAGAACATGCTGGAGGGATAGATTCCTATCTCAGAGACATCCCATACTCTGGAACAAACTACCTTTCAATAGTGAACAAAGCTCCTCAGTAGCACTCGTCATGAATAGTCTTAATGATTGGATGGGAGATAGGAAATACACCCCGGGAATCACCTCTGTGGCTCTGCTTGACAGGGACACATGAAATTAAGTTACTTGGGTGTCAAAGGCCAGGGTGCCGTCTGGTTAGGCTTATATAGGCCTTAGGGCCAATAGCCTATTACCTACCTATGAACCAATACACATCCACATGTACTTGTTGCAGTAATTGCTATGTGAGGTTGACTGAGTGTGATGGTGAATGTGTTGTTGAATGTGTCACAGTTGTGTATATGTGGGATAGCTTAGTGGGAAACTGTTTCTGTCATGGTATTATGTGTCCTAGCTCTGATCCCAGCAAAAGATGTGTATGCTATTGCTAGCCAGAAAAAGCATTATGGCATATGGTCTGACATAGTCCCTTTGTGTTAACTGGCATGTGCCATTGGAGGATAAAGCAGTACATGTATGCTCATTGATTGGTACTGCTGGTGAATCAAACCCCTGTATGAACTGTAGTATTACCTGAAGCTGTAGGCCTAAACAGCACAGTATGGTGTATGTCCACATTGCTTGGAAACACTGTTTTGTGTGTTCCCTGTAGTGCTCACAGATTACATACCTCAGGCATAAGGGTTTGTAAGTACTAACACACACAGTACTGTATGGTACACACGTAAAGCTCATCTGGGTTGCCATACCTCTGTGTCCTGTATGTATGTCTGATGTGTGTGTGGGTATGCCTGTAACATGCTCTCAGTCATATGTGTGTTACAGGATATAAGTGTGTAACTAGCAACATGTATAGTCGAGTACAGCAGTATGCCACCTCTATTCACAAATGTGCACATATTGTAGGCAGGGGTTTTCCATCAACAACTAGTGTGGTATACTGGTAATACTGTAACTGGACTTTACAATCATTGCAATGGATTACATATTTCGTTATGCATTAGCTTGATATATATTTCCTGTGGCTAGGTGGTGCATTGTGTCACATACAGTGTACCATGTACTGTTGCAAAGTCTTACATAGTGGTTTCTCTTTGCTGCTGTGCAGAAAATGTTTTAATATATAGAGTGTGTCAGGCACTGTCAGGCAGTTGTGGGTTGAGCACTGATATTTGGTACTGAATGTGTGTATCCTCTGACAGACAATAGTTTGCTATTTATGGCAGTTCAGTGATATCTGTATTGTAGAATGTTAAGTGTGCCACATTACTTGCTCACACATATTGTTTCATTGTCTTCCAGGGTCATGGCCCACCATCACAATCCTGCCTATAGTCATGCAGAGGACGAGTTATTAACCACCTGTCTCATCCAACACTACACCCTGCTATTTACATGAACCAGCCAGGACCAGCATGAGCAGACTGCGCTGTGGCAAGATGTTGTCCGTAGGATAAATTATATAGGCATGCATAACCGGACATATGAGCAGGTACAACATCACTGCAGTGATTTACTTAGACGTGTCCGTCAGCGTGCGTCTGATGTCCATAGGAAACAGCTTGCCACAGGTGGTGGGGTTGCCATCCATCCCCCCTCACCAGAGTGGAGGAGCTGCTCCTGAGCCTGGGGGCTCCTGGCCAACAACAACAACAACAACAGCGCACATGTATCATCATGGAGGCATGCAGGTAAGATGGCATATCTGTAGACTACTGTTACCTCTATACACTTCTATACCCCTATCACAGTTGTGTGCACAAGCTGGCCACATCCTTGGTATTCAATATTAAGGTTTCACACACCCGAGCCAACTAAAAGAAGAATACCCACTCCCCTTGAGTCCTGACTTCTGTGGTATCCTCTCCAGCAACTGTGCTATTAAATCTAAGCAAAGTATGTGTTATGTACATAACATTTAACCAATCCTCCTAGCCTACTAGTGTGTTTTGATATTGTTAGGTACCTGGTCAGCTACAACACATCTCTGCATATCCCACCTCTCACCTAGGTTCTTTACTTGTCCTTCTACCCCCTACCCACTTGACCAGCCATGTTCTCTGTCAGTTCCCTATCTCTCCACTAAAGCTACTACTGGTATTGCCCTTACCTCTTATTACTCTCTTCTCCCTCTCCACACACTATCTTTTTCATCCACACAGTCTCTCACTACCTCATACTACTGTCTCGATATTCTCCCCATACTGTCTTATCCAGCCACACAGACTCTCTCTCACCTAACCCTAACCCAGTAATCCCTTCTTCCTCCTCTCTCCCCCCACTCAGCTCCCTAGCCTCACTCACAGCTTAGTGATCATTTTCCCCCCTCCCTAGGCTTGTGTCCTGTTTTGCGTATGCTAAATCCTCCTCCATAGCCTTGTGCATAAAAGAAAGAATATATTGACTTATTCCTAGATAAACTTAGCTCTGTCCTCCTGCAAACCCTTTCACTGATTGTTTCTTTCTATCACACTGCCTCTTCCACGATGGTGCTAACCCGCTCCATTCGCCTTTGCTACTGCTCGGTCTCACTTCGCTCCCCTACCCTACCCCCATTCTCACCCACCCCATGGATCACTCAAACTTATAGCTAAACACCACACCCACCAGCAATTCACACCTTCACAATTATCCAATTACATCCCACCACTCAACTACAACATAAACTATAACCACCACACCCTTATCAATGCACCCAAGCATATCACC
Organism: Protopterus annectens; assembly: GCF_019279795.1. Taxonomy (NCBI): domain Eukaryota; kingdom Metazoa; phylum Chordata; order Ceratodontiformes; family Protopteridae; genus Protopterus; species Protopterus annectens. The sequence goes on from NC_056743.1 coordinate 1,673,780,271, forward strand.
TAGTACACACACACTAGTACACTCCCTAAACAGAAATTATCCTCACCAAATCTAATAACATGTACAGGTTGAAAAAAACCCTTCACCTACAAATGCTACTCTACCCATCAACTATCTCCATCCTACTTCTACTCTCTATACTCTCCTCCTACCACACCCAACTACATATCACTTTTCCACCCCCATGGCAAATAGAACCCACAGTTAACCACACACTACTAAAAAACTTTCCCATACCAAACCACAACACTACTTCCTTTCAAACCCCATCCTTCTTTTACAATAAGTTATCACTCAAAACTAACCCTCACACCTCACACAAGCTATCTAAAATTCTTGATAAATTAGCCAAACTCTACCTAAACCTACTGCAAAAACTCTCCTGCTGTGGAGACATACACCCAAACCCTGGTCCCATCCCAGCAGAAAAAGCCAAAATACAGTTACCAAATCCCCACTTCTACAAACCCAAATCATCTCTCCTCTTTCTAAATATAAATGTTAGAAGTGTACTGAACAAAATTCATGACCTGCATGCCTTATTAGACTTGTATAAACCTGACATTGTGGTATTAACTGAAACATGGCTCAAACCTGATCACCACAATAATGAGATCATACCCCCAGGCTATGATATCATACATAGAGATAGAATAGGGAAAAAGGGTGGAGAGGTTGCAATTCTATTTAAAAATCACCTCACCCCAGAACTAGTTGAACATAATAATGAAGAATTCAACAAGATAGAACTTATCCTTGCTAAACTTAAACTAAACACAAACAAACATATATTCATTGCAGGTGCCTACCTCCCACCAAGTAATAACATTCCTATAATGGAAAACCTGTTAAATTGGTTCTCACACTCCCTCCCCTACGAAACCACACAACTAGGTGACTTTAACATTGACTGGATCAACTGCTACAAACACCATCCCTCAGATCACATCAACCTCCATGGGTTCACCCAAATAATTACTACCCCCACCAGAATTGACAAAACAACTAAACATCAATCCCTTTTGGATTGGATTCTGGTATCCCACCCCACTCTTGTACAACAAGCAGGCTGTTTTCCTGATAGTCTAAGTGACCATCAACCCACCTACCTTATCAGGAACAGATCCCACCATCTCCCCAACCTACCTATTCTTAGAGTAATACGTAATAAACAAAACTTCATAACCAATGACTTTAATAAGGCACTAAGTTGTTGCAATTGGTTCCCCCTCAAGCACCTACCTCTTAATGAAGCAGTGCTGTATTTTAACTCAACTTTCCTACAAATCCTAGACTATCACGCACCCTCTAGAACTATTAGACCAAAAACATACCATGCCCCATGGCTAACCAAAGAGACAAAAAGTACAATGAAAGAAAGGGACAAAATCTGTATTGCATCTCATAAAGATAAAAATACTACCCTAAGGCAAAAGTACATAGAACTACGTAATAAAGCCAAAAGGCTAATTAAACTTGACAAGTCCAACTATTAAAAAAAACTGTAAGAAAAATATACCCATAACCCCCAAAAATTCTGGGCCTCCATAAACACCTTACTACACCCTGGGAAAGCATCCACCCCTACCCCTGTGTTACCAAATAGCCAGGACAATATCCCAACACAATTTAATAAATTCTTCACAGAAACAGTACAAAACCTATCTAATACCCAAAAAAATAATGGCACTCCAACACAATCATCCACTACAACTGACAGTAATACAAAAAAAAAATGCCTCTAGCTTTTCCCTTCATCCAGTGTGCACTAAAATGATTTCAAACCTCTTTAAGAAGCTAAAACCAACCACACTAGCAGCCGATAAACTTTCTGCAGATTTCCTTCAAATATCAGCAGAGGCCATATCTTACCCAGTGTCAATTCTCATAAATAGGTCAATTTCTGAACACAAAGTACCTACCCTCTGGAAAACCTCCCACATTGTTCCTCTGCACAAAGGAGGCAACTCCTTAGTGCTGACCAACTATCGCCCTATAGCCATACTATCACACTTATCAAAAATTTTAGAAAGAGTTGTTCACTTACAACTTATGCAGCATTTCCAACAAAACAAATTACTATCCAATTCCCAACATGACTTTAGACCCTCCCATAGTACAACCACCACTCTTCTATCTTACACCAATATAGTCAACCACTACAGAAACAAAGGACTTTTCATATCATCCATTTTCCTGGACTTGTCAAAAGCCTTTGACATGGCTAATCACAATATGATCCTCAAAGCTCTATCTAGACTAAACATATGTTCCTCCACTATACTATGGTTCAACAGTTACCTATCAGAATGCCAGCAAGCAGTCCTCTAGCAAGAAAAGCTGTCCCCCCTCTTACCAGTATCCATAGGAGTTCCCCAAGGATCAATTTTTGGCCCACTGTTGTTCTCTCTTTTCACTAATGACATCTCCTCTTCCCTGCCCTCTGCCTCAGTAGTACAATATGCTGATGACACTACCATAATACGTGCTGCCCCCAGCATAATGGAACTACATACCCTTACCCAAAAGAACTTTACTCTAGCCAAACCTGGTTTTCTAACATACAACTACTTCTAAATCCCAAGAAAACAAAACTAATCCTATTTACCCTTGGCAGATCATCTAACTCAAACTATAGCCTCATCATAAACTCAAAACATAATATTCAAATCATGCCAACCAAGAACACAAATCTACTAGGAGTAGAGATTGATAATCACCTGAAATTTGATATCCACATAGCGCAAACCATCAAAAAAGTGAACAGAAAATTAGGACTTCTCTATAGAAATAAAAAGTTCATGACTAAACAGACAAAAGCTACTATTGCTAGAACCCTCCTCCTCTCTATCCTTCTTTATGCCTCCCCTATCTTAACTAATCTTCACCTTACTTGAACTTCGCAAAATGGGATCGTGTTACAACAAGATTGCCAAGTTTGCTACAGACTCCACAAATAGGTCCCATCATTGTCATTCCCTAATGCAACTCAAGTGGCCGGAGCTTCCTCAGCTACTACGTCTTCAACAAGCCACAGTAGCACATAAACTTTATTACTACCGTGAGAAAACACCGGCACTCCAGCTACTAATTCAGCCCCACAACTCCTCTAGAGCCCTAAGATCCAGCAGCCAAAACCTCATTCATGTAATCAGACATAAAAATGAAGCAGGAAAATCTCTCTTTGCCTGCACAATAGCCCAAAATTGGAACTCACTTCCAAGCCAAATAACTACCACTTCTTCGAGTACCCAATTCAAACACCTCCTGAAATCCCATTATTCAAACAGTTGGCTCTGCTCTTGCTACTCCCCAGGGTGAACAATAACTTTACACAGTTGCAAAGATTCTGCGTCTCTCTGACATTTTCCTTACATAGCCCTACTAATATCCTTGCTTTTCATCCAAACTCAGCATCAATACAATAGGATAAAACATACTATCACCTGTTCACTACAATACTAAAATCTATACCTGATATAGGCTATAATCTGTATCTGAGAAAGGTATAAACCTTATCAGAGAATTTCATATTCTCATCTTGGTCTTACTTCAATTTCTATATTATTGATGTATGGTCATCAATATATGTATATGTATATATATATATATATATATATATATATATATATAAAACGTAGCACTCTTCATAAATAAAACATATATGTATAATCCACAAACGCTCCAGCACTCTTCATAAATAAAACATATAACAGCAATCTGCTCACAAACGACACAAAAATGTATAATCCACAAATATATATATATATGAGTGTGTGTGTGTATATATATGTCTCTATAAATGCTAATTTATTGTGAATGAGAATAAAAAAAAATTCTTGTTAATTTTCTACTACTTATTACTTCTAACAAATGCATTATATACTGTGGAATTTTCATTTTTATACTACTCTAAATAATGTAACACCTAAATTTGTTCCTAAAACTTGCTTAGAACTGCATAATTGCTAAGAGTGTAACATGGAGCTTTTCTCCATGGGCCTCCGCTGAAAATGGAACTGTGTCCAGTCGGACCCTCCCGGTTAACAAATGTAAAATAAAATAATAAATAAATAAATATTGTTAGATCATGCATATGTGAGCTGTGTACTGTGTAGTTAAGATGTGGAGCCTGGTGTTGTTCAATATTGATAATTTGGAACATGATGTGTAGGCCCGTGACTGTCAACCATTGTGCTACTGTAAGATTGCAAACCCACAGTAGCAACGCCACAGTTGTTGCCACTGACAAACTGTTTCATATCATTGTAGGTCCCTCTGGTGTGACAGCAAGGGGGCAGACCCATGCTGGTGAGTGTGTTCTACATTTAATATTCCAAATAAAATGTGCATGTCATAGGTGAGGTGTAGGCCATGTACACAGGTAACACAACTACGCATAAAGCATGCTGTGCATGTTTGCTGTGAGACTATGCACATCTCAGTAACGTGAGTGGCTGCCTCAAACACATGTAATAAACAGAGCATCCCAAACAATTGTGGCTACACTATAGTGGACATTGGATAGGCAGTCAATACACATGCACACGACATACACAACTGTGTCATACGCAGCACATGTTAATATGCTACACATGGCGTATTCAAACACTCCAGTATCCCAAATGTCATCCACACAGCACACATAATATACCTGAGGTGTAGAGGCCTATCATGGGGCAGTGTGACACTCTTCAACACACAACACATTCATGTTAGGCAATGCTCCCTATTGAGCACCTTACAAACCCATGTGACAACTGGCTGTGAAATGGTGAATGTAGCCATGGTACTGCAGTTCAGGTACAGCATGATAGGTGCCAGTCTGGCACACATAAGTAGCCTTGAGTGACCACATGATGCTGCATGATGATGGCTCATGGTACAACACACCATCCAGTTACAGCAACCACAGTACTACACATAGCATCATTGCTATGCACCTCAATGTTGTGTGTGTGCAAACATATGCACCTATACACAATATGCATAGCAATCACCATTTGCACAAAGTGACACATATATATCTTGTAATGCTATTGAGTATATAGGTCACATGACACACATTGGGTACGTGTGATGTTTAATGTTGCAGTTGTGTTGTAGCATGCCATATCATGGCTGGCACTGTCATGTTCACAGTATGTTCTACACCCACCATAACTACTGTACAATGGCTATGTTGAGCAATGGTATTCAATCAGGTATACACGCACCACTCATCCTATGTGTATACATAGCATGCATGAGCTAAACCTGTGTCCACAATTATCTGCTAAAGACACAGCTGCTCTAATCTGTAACGGATATCTATGTGACACACAGATAAACATCGATAAAACAAAACAAGAGATAGCTAAATGCGTGTAACACCACAATAAAGGCAATGTAAAATTTTATTTTACATTGCCTTTATTGTGGCGTTACACGCATTTAGCTATCTCTTGTTTTGTTTTATCTCAGTTATCGGTTTAGTCCGTGTTTTTTAACATCGAGCCATAGTATGTATACCTGTGAGTGATGGTGCACAGCACATTGAAGAGCTTGTAATACTTGCACAGCAATGTTGTGTCCATGTAAACATTGCATTCCAGGGTGAGGCCAAACACTGAACAACAACACACATGCATCAAAGCCATGTATACTGTTATTAATGAGGACTGTCTACACTCGCACTGCATGCTGTTGAGCAACACACATCCTGCATGCTGACACATGTGATATTACTGTTTGTCTTGTGATACTGTACCCCACCATCAACCACTAAGGGTTGGGAGGGTGGCCTAATGGTTAAGGTGTTTGCCTTGCAAACACAAGGTGCAGGGTTTGAGTCTCACAAGGGATAATTGGCTAGGCTTAAAAATGTCTCGAAAGGGCAGTTAGCCTAGTACTAACCTATGAACCTATGAACCTATTGGGTATGTTCTGGATTGCTGGTGGTGGTGTGTGTGTGTGTGTGTGTGTGTGTGTGTGTGTGTGTGTGTGTGTGTGTGTGTGTGTGTCTGCTTTAGTGAGGAGTGTAGTTGTGTGCATTTGTTCATGTGTTCTGACATCATGTACAGGTCGTAAAGTGTGTTTCCTGTCTTCCTCTCACAGGTGCTGAGGTTGGACTGGTTCACTGCAGCAGGAAACCTGATGTCACTGACACAAATAGTGATAAGAGGATAGGTGTGTTGAGGCACAGGCATGTTTGCCAGGGTCTGTCATTGGGCCACAAATCGACAGTACACAGCTGTCCACCCCATCCATGCACACAGTCATACTGCCAATACATCCCTCATCACCAATGCCCTTAGCTGATGGACAGTCTACAGTCGGCAGTGGCTAGGACAGTGTGGTACCTATGGCACATGCATTCGGACACAGCAGCCATACCCAGTGGTCTCGAATGGTACCATATAGGCAGATGTCCAGGGGTTCTCATCTGAGCACTGCTGGTCATCATGCCCCTGGCAGACGTGCCACAGGTCTTACAACCTCACGCATGTTCCAGGCTGTCATAGAGACACAGGCACATATGGAACGGTACACCAGACAGGGACTAAGGGCACAGAGGGCACATAACACTGCTTTAAATGACAGTATCCATGACCTAGCAGGTTCCATCCATAATTACACTGGGGTCATGGATAGATGTTGGAGTGAGACATTAGATGTCCTCTGCAGTGTCATGCCCATGTGTCAGGACAGTTCAGGACGGGTGAGATGTCAACGTGGATGTATGCCAGCAACATCAGCAGCTGGCAGTCACCGCAGATGTCCCTCAAGTCACAGCTGCTCCTGTAATTCTAGTACCAGCCCCAGCAATGTTGGAGGTGGGCTGTCCATAGACCATTCTAGAAGACCACGTGCACATGGCTCCGGACAGTCCCAGCAGGGACCTGGGTCCAATGTACATATGTCTACCTCTGAGGATAGTACTCAGTCTGCTTCAGTACCTGATACTGTTAGTAGCACCCCTGCCAGGCACAGGTACTGTATCCATGGCTGGAGACGGTGATCTGTAAAGCCTGGCAGGTACAGTATGTGGCTGTCCCACAAATCCCCGTAAATGGCAGCCACATGGTGGAACTGTGTGTATGCATAGGTTCATAGGTTCATAGGTTGGTACTAGGCTATCAGCCCTAGGGCCTATACAAGCCTAGCCATAACAATTCCCTGGCTATTTCTTCCCACATTATTTACTTTCCTGGACCCCTGTCTAGCAGGGCGACTGACATGATCCCTGGTGTGAATTTCCTTTCTCCCATCCAATCGTCAAGGTTCCTCTTGAAGAGGTCCAAAGAGGCACTCTGCCTGACATGTATGGGCAATCTATTCCAGAGTCTGGGGAGGCTTTGAGTCAGGAACCTATCCCTCCAGCATGTTTCGTTTATTGTGATGACAAGGTTTAGATCCCTGGAGCGTGTATCTCTGAGGGATTGGGATTTATTTAAGTGTAGCATGTCCAACAGCTCTGGGTTTGACATGGCCTTGTATGTTAAGCAGAGATCGCCTCTGAGTAGACGGTATGCGACAGAGTATAGCTGGAGTTTTTAAGGCGGTCAGCGTAGGACATCTGCTTTAGGCCTGTAATTCTTTTAGTGAGGTATTTCTGAGGCCTTTCCAGTTGTTGCAGATGTCTTGAGAGGTACATACCAAATGGGGTGTTGTATTCTATAATGGGTCTAATGAGGGATGAGTACAGTGGGACAATGACCTCCTTTTTTCTGGATGAAAAGCCCTTCGTGATGAGGTGTGCCACATAGAAGGATTTCCTGACTGTTGTGGCAATGTGTTTATCGAAGGTGAGACCACTGTCCACCTGTGTCCCTAAGTCTCTTATCACACTTTCTGTGTTTAGTGTACTGCCACCTATATGGTAATTCATGGATACATGTTTTTTTCCCAAAGGGGATAACAATACATGTCTTGGCATTGAGCTTGAGCCCATGGCTCTGGCACCAAGCATCTGTTTCTGTAAGGCCCTTTTGTAGAGTATCCACATCATTTGGGGAGTCAATAATGTCTCCCAGTTTGCAGTCATCTGCAAACTTTGTTAGTCAGAGTCCCTTAGTGTTGACCTGTACTTCAGAGAAGTAGATGCCAAACAAGAGCGGCCCCAGGACTGAACCCTGAGGTACTCCACTTGTCACTTGTCTGGAGCTGGATTTGGAGTCGGCTACTTTTACAGTGTGTGGGTTTAATCAGTAAGCCATTTAGCAACCCATTGGGTGACATAGGGATTAATACCCAACTTAGTAAGTTTATCTATGATTCCAGAGTGGGGGGATGGTGTCAAAGGCCTTGGCAAGGTCTAGATAGGCTGTGTGGACCACCTTACCCTTGTCCATGGCTCTGGAGACTGATTCAAAGAAGTCAATCAGGTTCAGGAGACAAGATCAGCCCTTCACAAACCCAAACTGGGATGCAGACACACACACACATAAATCAGACACCTAGGGCTAACACATACCCACACACATTACATCAACATTGGCCCATACCAGTACTCTTGGCCCACACACACACACACACACACACACACACACACACACACACACACACACACACACACACACACACACACACACACACATATGTTGATTGTATGGCTCAATGTAGGCCTCTGGAAAACCAACAACATACCCTGTGCATATGATGAAATCTGTGCCACCTCCTGTCATCTGTAACACTGATGCAGGAACAGGCTAACATGGTGCTGATGCACAGGGTGACTTTATGGCAGTATATCAATATTAGCATGCTGTCAGCAGTAAAATGTAATGTTATCCTTCAAGGTGTAGCTGAGACAGTATGATGCATTAAAGCTATGATAGTCAATGTTGTATTGTTTACACCAGTGTTAATCTCAATAGTGTATTGTCCGCCCACGTGCCACTTGGCTGATGTGTGTAGTATTGGCAGCATGTGTTACAGAGTGGACAGTACATGTGGGATGTGTGCAGCACAGGTTTGCAGGTGTACATTTGTGAACATGGTGGAAGTGCACTGTCTGCATGTACATGTATAGTGGACACATGGGCAGGGTGACATGCCCTGTATTACACAGTGTCAACCCTCCATAGTTTCTATTGGTGGCCAGTATGCATTGTACTACACACATTTTGGAACTTGGGTACACATGTGTGTATGACATGGTTTGACACTGTGCTGTGGGTGATACTGTTACTATCTGTCATTGGTTTGCATTCTGGTAGTATACATAACCTCTACAGCCTGACCATAAACAATAGTTAGATGATGTCTTGACAACTGGCACACAGATGTAGGACACACAGTAACATTTATACCCTTCGGGAACTATACTATGCCAGTAACCAGTGGTGTTCACCTGCACCCATTCCTGGGACCACTCCTGATTGCCATATAGCTCACTTAGGTATAAGCAAACACAGTAAGGATATGTCCGTCCATGTCTGGGAATGCATAATGTGGCCTATAATGCATTCTCTAGATGACACACACATCCTCCACAAGGGTATCATACAGACAGATACCTGTTGTCAAACCCATGCTGTAAAGCTATAAGCCAACTAAAGCATGGTCATCCACCTCTACAAAACATAGTATCCCCACAGTACCACATAGGTAGTAGCCCCCAACATGTTGACAGGTACTGATGTGTACATACAGCCAAGTGTTACATCATCTCTCCTTTGGTAATCACATTTCCAAAGGTATTTTGAAATCCCTCGGTGAATCACATAAGCAATAAAGGGTCTGCATGCATATCCACAAAGGTTGTTGTACACCTATAATGAATAGCCATTATTGACAGACTTTGCTGCATTTTAACTGGTCTGAAATATACCTTAGGCTTAAACCCTCACTCACACTATTCAATAGAAACCGTAATTAGTGTGTGTGACACGGATTACCTAGGCCAGGGAGCACTGCAGTGGCTGGGATCGTCACAAGCATACAGATGTGACCTAAGGTCTGGAAAGTGGCAGCACACTCTGGCAAAGATAACAGATGTGTTCATGGAGAAAGCAGGGTTCCCACCTCTGAAATAATTGAGGTCACATGTATGTATATGTATTTGCCACACAGCTACCTGACATGCAATGCACATACTGTTGTCATTGTGATATGTCATACAGTAGTAAAAGCAAAACCAACAACACAGTGACCAACTGTGTCACACACATACAGTACACACACACTCACCAAGTGCAGGGCTCAAACTCCTACCTAACTACTGTATGCTATTAGAGCAGCACGTATTTACACAATGCACTATACACATTACTGAATGTTCTTCTTTCCACAGGTATATGTGTAGGATGGTGACATCATCAGACTTGACAAAGATAAGTATACTACTTTTAAGGTGTTGTAGTTGTCTCCAAAAAGGTTGCTTTTCTAAAAGGCGATACACACACACTGTCATACAATTGTCAAGTGCAGGATTCAAATCCCTACTTAACTACCTCATGATATTAGAGCAGTATGCATTTCCACAATGCGCTATACACATTACTGGGAGCTCTTTTTTCCACAGGTATATTTGTAGGATGGTGACATCATCAGACTTGACAAAGATAAGTATACCACTTTTAAGGTGTTGTAGTTGTCTCCAAAACAGCTGCTCTTTTACAAGGAGATACACACACTCTCAGACAGTTGCCAAGTGCAAGATTCAAACTCCTACTTAATGATACTAGCGCAATATGCATTTACATGCCATGCTATATACATTAGTGCAAGCTTTCTTTTCCACAGGTATATTTGTAGGATGGTGACATCATCAGACTTGACAGAGATAAGTATACCACGTTGTAGTTGTCTCCAAAAAGGTTGCTCCTCTACAAGGAGGTACACACACACACACACACTCTCATACAGTTGTCAAGTACAGGATTCAAACCCCTACCTAACTACTTAATGATACTAGAGAAGTACGCATTTACATGACACGCTATACACATTATTGTGAATTCTCCTTTTCACAGGTATATTTGTAGGATGGTCATATCATCAGACTTGACAAAGATAAGTATACCACTTTTAAGGTGTTGTAGTTGTCTCCAAAAAGGTTGCTCCTCTACAAGGAGATACACACACACACTCTCATACAGTTGTTAAGTGCAGGATTCAAACTGCTACCTAATTACTTAATAATATTAGAGCAGTACACATTTACACAACGTGCTATACACATTATTGGGAGCTCTTTTTTCCACAGGTATAATTGTAGGATGGTGACATCATCAGACTAGACAAAGTGGGTTACATTAGGTGACATTAGGTGGGCTACATAGAAGGAATCTGTAGACACTTTGGAAATGTGATCATCAAAGGAGAGTTTACTATCTACCTGGGTCCCCAGGGCAATAATTACATTCTCCGTACATACTGGATTACCACCTATGTGGTAATTTGTGTGCATTTTGTTTTATCCAATGGGGATGACTAATCATTCTTTGGCATTCTGCTTGAGGGCATTGTTTTGACACCAGGTATCTGTCTCTGTAAGACCCTTCTGTAGGATGTTTGTGTCAGCCGTGGAGTCGATTATGGACCACAGTTAGCAGTCATCTGCAAACTTGTGCTTGCCTGTACCTCTCAGCAGTATCTACTGAACAGGTGGGGTCCCAGGACCAATACCTGTGGGATGCCATTTATGACTGGTTTAGAGTCGGACATGGCAACCGCAACTCTGAACTTGTGTGTTTGATCTGTGAGCCAGTTGGCCACCCATCCTGTGACATAGCTGTTAACGTTCAAGCTGGTAAGCTTGTTCATGATGCCAGAGTGGGAAATGGAGTTGAAAGGCCTTAGTGAGGTCCAGGTGGGCTGTGTCGACTACTTTCACCTCCATCTATGTCCTTGGTAACTGTTTCAAATAAGTCAACTAGGTTTAGGGGCCAGGATCTACCTTTGACAAAGCCAAGTTGGGTAGAGTCCAGTGTCTGGAGGCCCCCAATGTCTCTGTTTATAGGTTCCATGATAATCTGCTCCATAGCTTTGCAGACCAGGCTGAGTAGGCCTATAGGGCAATGGTTTCCTGGTTCTGTTGTGGCACCCCCTTTGTGGAGCTGGATGACTGTTGCTGTATGCCATTCTTTGGGTACATAGCCTGTGGTAAGGTTGATTCTGGACAGTGAATGTAGGTGAGGGTGTAGTTCCTTTTGGGGCTGGTGTAAGTCACAGCCTGGGACACCATCCAGTCCCATTGATGCTGTGTTCTTAGCTTTGGATAGGGCTGTTTGTACTTGCATGTCCATGAAGTATGGTGCTCTGCATTCTTCTGGGATGGACACAGGCCCTTTTGGGGGTGATGTGAGGGGGAGTTTGCACTGAATTTGTCCCCCAGGATGTGGGCAATGTAAGTTGGTTCAGTGTATCTTTATTCCATTTTGCAGTAGCTGACAGCATTTTTGAGAGTTGCCACCTAAATGTTTGGTATAGCTAACAAAGGCTTTATGGCTGTTATTCTTACATTCCTTGACAATTTGTCTTTAGAAACTGGCCTTGGATTATTTTATGAACGATCATTGTTTCTTCCTAATAATGATCAGTGATGCCTTTCCTTATGTGAAGTTTGCTCTAGCATGTGTTCGTTCCCTCCTTCTGTTGTATAGCTTATTTATGCATGACAACCACCAGATTGGTTGCCTATTTTTGGAGGAGTGCATCTTGGTTTTATTTGTCATGTCTCAAGCCATGCATCCCTGTAGATACTCATAGAATGCACTTGTGAATGATTCAGCAGATTGTATAGCATTATCCTATAGCAAGGGTGCTTTTGAACTTTCCACTTTGGTCTTAAGAAGTGTGCTGTTTGCTTCAGAAAATGTCTTCACAGTGGTTTCCTTGACTGTTGGGGGGCGTGCTGTGGATGTCCAGTGTGATTACTTTATGATCTGATATTACCAGTGAGGGGTTTATCTCTGTTGTGGAACACTGGTACCCCATGTTGGTGATGATCAGGTCCAGTATGTTGTCACCTCTAGTGGGCTTGGTGACCAGCTGTTCCAGAGCATTTGAATTTTTAAACTTTAGGAAGCATTGGGCAAAGGACGTTGTACACGAGTAATTCTCCCAGTCAGTGTTTTGGTAGTTGTAATCTCCTCATATAATGGTGTTTAGTAGGACCTTTATATTTTCCACTGTTCTCAGGAATACTGAGTGAGGTTCCTGAAACAAGGTAGATGATCTGTAGCAGGCTGCAATCTAATAAGCAGCTTTGCCCAATTTTAGTTGCACTTGCATGGTCTCCAAGGCCTCATGCTGTGGATTTAACCTGAAGGTGTGGGTATCCATATGGTAAATGGATACACCACTTCCTTTTGTATTTCACTCTGGGTTTTGGGGCCAAAGATCAGAGGGATTATGAGTGTTTTACGTGGAGCATGACCAACAGCTCTGTGTTTGACATAGCTTTGTATGTTAGGCAGAGATCTCCTCTGAGTAGGCGATATGCGAGTGAGTACAGCTGGAGCATTTTGACACCATCTGTGTATGGCATGTATTCCAGGCTGCTAATGCTATTTGTGAGGTATTTCTGCAGGTGTTCCAGTTGTTGTAGATGGCTTGTGAGGTACATAGCAAAAGGGGCATTGTACTCTATTATGGATCTAGTGAGTGATGAGTATAGGGGAACAATGTCCTCTTTTATTCTGCATGAGACACCTTTTGTGATGAGGTGTACCATGTAGAAGTATTTCCTGACTACTGCAGGGATGTGATTATCACAGGTGCGTCCACAGTCCACCTGTGACCCAAGGTCTCTTATTACACTTTCAGTGTTAAGTATACTACCGCCTATGTTGTAGTTCATGGCTGCAGAGTTTTTACCAAAGGGGATGACAATGCACTTTTTGGCATTGAGCTTAAGGCCATGGCTTTCACACCAGGCACCTGTCTCAGTGAGGCCCTTTTGTAGGATGTCCACATCTTCAGTTGTTTCACTTATGGCTCCTAGTTTGCAGTCATCTGGAAACTTCATTAGCCACAGACCTTCCATGTTAAAGTTTACTTCAGGGAAGTAGATACCAGACAGGACAGGACCCAGGACTGAACCCTGTGGTACTGCACTTGTCTCTGGTCCAATGTCGTACTTGGAGTCTGCTACTTTCACAGTGTGTGTTCTGTCAGTTAGCCAGCTGGCAACCCATCTTGTGACATAGTGATTTATACCTAGTTTAGTGGGTTTATCTATAATTCCAGAGTGGGGGATGGTGTTGAATGCAGTGGCAAGATCTACATAGGCTGTGTGAACCACCTTACCCTTGTCTACAGTTCTGCTGACTGCTTCAATGACATCTATCAGGTTTAGGAGGCATGATCTGCCTTTTACAAACCCAACATGGTTGTGGTCCAGAGTTTGGAGATTACCAATGTCTTTTTTTGATAAGTTATATGATTCCATGGCATTGCAGAGCAGGCTCATCAGGCTAATGGGGCGCTAGTTCCTGGGGTCCATGGTGGCTCCCTTCTTGTTTAGTGGGATAACCATCACTGTGCACCATTCAGCAAGCACAAAGCCTGAGGAGAGGCTATGACTGTACATGGTACATAGGTGTGGTGCCTTTTCGTTCTGTAGTTTGTGTAGAACACAGCCTGGGATGTTATCTGATCCCATGGATGCTGTATTCCTGGCTTTGGAGAGTGTTTTTTACCTGTGCAGCCATGATGACAGCAACTTTGCAGTCTTCCGTTATAGAGATGTGCTCTTTCATGGGTGAGGGGGGTAAAGTTAGCACTGATCCTATCTGTCAGAATGTTGGCAATATCAGCCGGGTCTGTATATTTAGAGCCATTGTACTGTAACTCAGAGCAGATCTGAGTGTTGCCATTGAGATTCTTGACATAGCTATAGAATGCTTTGTGGTTGTCTTTAGAATCAGTGTCGATTTTGTTTTCATAACTAGCTTTGGAGGATTTTATCATGGATCACAGCTTCTTACTGATGTGGACCATGGAGCTCCTTCCCTCGTGGGATTTTACCCTCTTTTGCAACAGTATTTTCCTTCTGTTGTGCAGTTTGTTTATGGCATAGGAACACCAGATTGGCTTGCTTTTCTTGGAGGATAGTGTCTTGGTTCTGTTTGGGATAGCACAATGCATGTAGTCATGTAAGTGCTTATAAAGTGCAACTGTGAAGGATTCAGTAGTTGTATCTGTATTGTCCATCTGCATGGGTGTCCTGCAGTTCAGCACTTCTGTCTTAAGAAGCATGAAGTTGTCTTTGGATACATTTTTTAACATGGTTTCCTTAATGGGGGTGTGGGTCCAGGATGTGGATATGTAGGGTAATTAGCTTATGGTCTGATGGGACCAATAAGGCACTAACGTCAGGTGTGGAACACCGGTCACACAGGACAAACCAAACCCCGTAACCAACACAAATAACCACAAAGTGAGCTAAATGCTACTCATTGCCAGACGTCTCAGCCTCAAGATGCACACACTCGAGGCACTTCTCATTATGGAGAATATTGATATTTGTGCAGTATCAGTAACCTAGTTCAAGGCTCCAGACAGCACACCAGCACTACCAGGATACTACTCATTCCATAGCTTCCAGCATCAGAACCTGAATCATAGCACATAGGGTGAGGATGTATCCATATTCATCAAGGATACCTACACCTCTCTCTACATGCTCTCTACAGGATATGTGCCCATAGAATGTTGCACAGCAATGTTATTCACACTCCACAGGGGTGGGGCCACAAATACCCCTTGGCATTCATGCTCTATGAGCCTGACGAGTGTGTTCTGCAAAGCAATGGAGCCAATCATAATGGAAGTCAACAATACAGAGATTGGGAACCTTCACATAGTTGAGCACACCCTGTTTGGCTTCATCAAATGCAGACCATGCCTCCTGAACTGGGAGGATTTCTTTGACAGTTACCCAGGCTACAGATGATTGAGATGAGCTCCACACAGCCTATACCTCGCTAAGGCATTTGACACCATTCCCCAGTCAGGTATCATAGATGAACTTACCAACCTGGTTATGAATCCATACATCACAAGATGTATTGAAAACTGGCTCACAGATAGATCCCACATGTTATGAGCTGCTGGCTACATTTCAGACTCTACACCTGTAATGACTGGTGTCCCACAGGATTCAGTCCTGGGGTCCCTCCTGCTTGGTATAGACTTCTCAAATGTACATGCCAACACAGGAGAGTTGTGGTTGACTAGGTTTGCTGGGAACTGTAAAGTGTTTGCCATAACAGATTCCCCGGAAGACAGACATATTCTCCAGAAAGGACTCTATGAGACAGATGTGTGGTGTCCAAATCATGGCCTCAAGCTCACTGTGGAGGAATGCATAGTGATCCTCTTTGTTGAAAACACAATACCCACTAACCACCACATGGGTGTTACCCCCTTAAAAATGACAAGGTGATAAGGGATCTGGGGACACATGTACATAGTCATCTTTCCTTTGACAACCATGTTGCCAAAGTGATTGGGTGATCCTATGTGGCCCAATTAATCAACAAAGGGTTTGCATCACGATCCAAAGAGGTAGTGTTGGCACTCTACTCTTACATCATCAGACCCATCATTGAGTACAGTCCACCATTTTGGATGTACTCAACTTAGCATATCCAGCAGCTGTAGGGACCACATAGGTACCTCACCAAGAGGATTACTGGCCTCAAACAGTTGTGTTATGCAACACGACTCGTAAAACTAAATCTGTTCTTCGTTGTGTACCGCCTACTCAGAGGCACACTCTGCCTACCATACAAAGCCATGTCCAACACATAACTGTTGAACATGCTCCATCTACACATAACAACATTGAGTTGCCCTACACATTCCAGGGATATGAACCTCATCAGAACGATGAATACAACATGCTGGTGGGATTTAGTACCATCCCAGATACTTACCTTATTGTGGAACAGAGTCCCAATGTACATCAGACAGAACCCCTCACTGACACTCTTCAATTGGAACCTTGATGAGTGGATGGGAAACAGACAATTAATGCCAGGCACCACATCAGCAGCCCCACTAGAAAGGGGCTTAGGGTGCTAACTATTAGAAGTAGGCCTTGGGAGACTACCCAATGGTGTGGTGAAAGCTGCCCAACTTGCGTAGGTTGATATATGCCTTTGTGGAGATAGTCTACTACATACCTATGAACCTATGTGACAGGTACATGTCTACAAATAGTAGATGTGTACTTCATTGTACAGTCATGTTGTACAGCAGGCACATGGACCACATACACTGTAATGCTTACAGATACTGGTGGCTATGTACAGTGCGGGAGATGTGCACCTCATATCTTTCATGCCATTGGGATGTGTGCTAGGTGGGATGGTCCTGGATGGCTCCCTGTCATGTTCACCCTCTTACACACATCTCTGCCCATCCATCTTTGGCTGATTATACTGTGTTCCTTCTACATATTTATATAGAGGTACATAGGTAGGTAATAGGCTATCTGCCTGAAGGCATATATTAGTATGGCCAGAGTGTGCAGCTATCACCACCGATGGAGTTAGTTCCCTAGGACTCTGTGTAGTAGAGCTGATGAAGTGATCTATGGTGTGACAGTTCAGTTTCACATACACTCATCAAGGCTCCTCTGGAAGAGTGTCAGTGAGGGTCTCGGCTTAATGTCGGTTGGGAGCCTGTTCCAAAGCAAGGGAAGTCTGTGAGTTAGTAATGTGTCCCTCCAACATGTTCAATTTAATACTGTGATGATGATATCCCTAGAGCATGTGGTACAGTGAGCTTGGGTTTACTTCAAATAGCGCATGTACATCAGTTCTGCATTGGACATGGACCTGTCTGTTGGGCAGAGATCTCCTGAGTAGACAGTATGCAACAGAGTACAGACTGAGTTATATTCAGTCTTGTTGCATGTGGCAACTGTTTGAGGCCAGTAATCCTCTTGTTGAGGTACTTCAGTGGTCTTTCCAGCTACTGAGGGTGCACAGTCAGATTCATCGCAAGTGTGTTGTGGTACTCTCTGATGGGTCTGATGACTGATGAGTAGAGGGAACCTCCTTTGACCTACATGCAAAGACTTTGGCAGTTTGTGGGAACACATAGCATGATTTTCAAACCACTTTGTGCATATGTTTCTGGATGTGGAGATGACTATCCACATGTGTCCATAGATCCCTTGTTATCACCTACATATTTAGGGTGTTGGCACCTATGTGGTATTTGTATGACTGCAGCTCAAGGCCATGATTTTTACACCACATATGTCTGACTGAGACCCTTTTTAAGGATGTCTCTGTTGTTCCATACATCGATTATGACAACTTTTTTGCAGTCGTCCACAAACTTTGATAAACATAGCCCTCATGTGGTTGACTGTATTTCTGAAAAGTATACACCAGACAGGAGGGGTCCCAGGACTGAGCCATGGGGGACAGCAGTTGTTACCAGCTTGAACAGGAGACCACAATTCTTACCTTGAGGGATCTATCTGTGCCCCAGTTGGGAATCCATCAGATGACATACATATTTATGCACTGGTTGTTGATTTTGTGGATACGACATGTATCTGGGATGTTGGAAAAGGGCTTTTCAAGGTCTATGTGGGACGTGTGTAGCTCATTTCATTGATGTATGTCCTGGGTGACTGCCTTGAAAACAGTCTAGCAGGTTTGGGAACCATGATCTAAACATGACCAAACTGAAATTGGTAGGGTTGGGTGTTTGTAGGCTCACAATAGCTCTGTTTATGAGTTCCATCATGATGGACTCCATGGCCTTGCAGATCAGGCTTAATAGGCTTATAAGACAATAGTTTCTATGGTCTGTTGTGCACCAACACTTGTGGAGTGTGCCAAATGTTGCTGTAATGCATTCAACAGTTTCATATCCTGTACAGAGGGTGAGTCTCAACAGACTGCTCAGGTGCAGGGTCTGTTTGTCTTGGAGTTCACATATGACACAGCTAGGGAAACCATGTCATCCCATAGACTCCGTGTTTTTAGGTTTGGAAGGTGCTGTTTAACCATTGTATATGTGATTTCTGAGTTTTCACAATCTCCAGGTATGATAAAGGGCCCTTTTGTCAGTGAGAGGGGGTAAATATGTATGAACCTGTCTGACAAGATGTTGGCAGTGTCAGTCATGTACATGTATTCATTTACAGTTTGCACTGACTCAGAACATATATGTGTTTACATTGATATATATATAACATTGCAAAAGAAAGCTTCATGGTTTTCTATGGACTCTTTGACAATATTTTTGCCACAACATGGATTGGATAATGTTAGGACTGCTCATTGTTTATTGATGTTACTGATCGGAGATTTATTGATCTTCTTTGAATTTTTGCTTTCTCTGAACAAGTTCAGTACTTGTAGTACATAGTTTGATTATGACAGGAGTCCAATTTATTATATGGGTCTGTTTTCATATAACTGTGTGTGCAAGGCAGGATTGGTGAATAGTGACAAGTTTCTGGGGTAAGAACTGCAACTGCCAGATATGTGTAGCCCACTGCTGTACTCAGACATGGCCTAAGTGTGTGAGCATGCCCAGTATGACCTTTCAGTATGTTGTTGACTGACATTTGCTTAGTTTATTTAAATGTGTGAGCATGCCCAGTATGGACATATATACTATATGTGTGTGAAAAATCAAGTTGGTTTTTATTTCAGGGTTCACCTTTGTGTTGTACATCAACAGGAAGCACACTGTGCTTGCAGGACTTCCATGAGTCACTTTGCATAGACTTATCAAAATTTCTACATACAGGGGGGGACAGCTATTATTTGTATATTTCTACCCAGGGGGCACACCTGATTGTTACTGTGGGTGTACATAGGATGAAGGGTTCACCTGACACTTATACACATTTGCTAGGCCTGCACTGCTATGTCAGGTACTCCATTTCAGTCTGTACTGTTTCCTATCGTACTAGCTTGAGCCATACTACTGTACTACAGAACCTAGCTTCCAATTTCACGTGTATTAGCTTGTGACTTCATAGCCTACCCAACCCACATCACACTGCCTGGCCTGCTTTTATCTGTCTGCATAGGCCTGGGGGGAAGTTCAGAGGGCATGATACAGCATTTGTTTATGTTTGCATTGTTTTACAATTGCCCTGCTGTGTCTGTACCAGTGAAATGCTGTCATGGCTTAGTGGTTCAGTACTGTGACTATAGTGCACAGTATCCTGAGTTTGAGCCCTGTCACTGCTTTTTATTTTTCTGCTGGGCAGACTTGACTGGTTAAGGAACAGTAAACAGGTGTGAGCATGTTTAGCCAACTTTGCCAGACTTTGCCCAACGTTGCCCGACGTTGCGCTAGTTTGTGCGGCACGCAGCTCCACGCAATTGTGCTTAAATATCCTAAATACTGGTTAAATGTGCTTAACACTGCTTTATATTGCTTAATATAGGACAATGATGCCTTAGGTGGTGCTGCAGGGCTGCCTATGTCAGATGCAGATAGTGCACTCCCTATACATGTTTGAAAACAGGTAGTGTTAAGTTAGGCATCCCTTTTATTGTATGTGCGAGTCAGAGAGAGGTGTCATTTCCAGGGTTCCTACTGAGTCAGTGTATGTGCTATGCATTGCCTCTTTGCCAAGGCCAGGGCATACTGGGCATGCCTCCTTCTGCCTACTGGGACAGGCTCAGGTTGTTCTACCTCCGAATCACTCTGTGCCTGTGCAGGCCTTGGCAATGGTGGGGGCTGTTTGGCCCTGTCTCATGCTGTTCCTGCTGCAACTATTTTCGCAGGATCATATTGTGTAGCATAGCACATACCATGACAATTTGGGTACATGTAGTTGGTGAATACTGCAAGGCTCCACCAGATGTGTCCAGGCACCGGAACTGTGACTTGAGCATCCCAAACACATGCTCAATAATGTTTCTTGTTTGTGCGTGTGCCTCATTATGGAGTTCTTGTTCAGGTGTGCATTTATGATGGGTGTCATCAGCCACGGCTCCAGTGCGTATCCAGCATCTCCCACTAGGTGACCGTCAGGAATGTCCCCATTGGCAAATCTCTGGTACAGCTGCGTCAGATGCCAGATGTGGGAATCGTGATAGCTTCCAGTGGAGCCAGCACACACATTCATTATTATGCCCTGGGCATCGCACATGACCTGGCAGTTGATGGAGGGGAAGCCCTTGCAATTGATGTAGACCTTACCCTGCTCACTGGGTGGTGCTTTGATGTGTAAGTGCATGCAGTCTATTGCACCCACCACCTCAGGGTATTCCGCTATTTGGTGGAAGAGATGCATATTGCTGGACAATGCCTCACTGGAATTGGGGAATTATACATGCTGACCGACATGTGCTGACATGACATCCAGGAACTGGTGCATTACCCTTGATGCTGATGCCTGTGAAACCCCCATCATATCACCAGTTGGTCTCTGGAAGGTACCTGTAGTTAGTATTTGTAGGCCAACACATACCTTGGTCTCCACTGGGATGGATTCCCCTCTGTTGGTTCTGTGTGTGAGGCATGGCCGGCACAGCTCAACAATTTGCTGCAGGAGGTCTCTGTCCATTCTCCAGCTCATGTAGCCCCTGGTAGGTTACCCTGGGTCTGTATACTCTTCTTCGTCTCCTCACTGTGGGTTGCTCAGCAGCATTCACAACATCACCACCCTCTGCACCTTGCACATGTTGGCTTATAATAGCAATGGCAGCCCCTAACATTTTGTCAGTCTTAAGCTTTTTGAGTTTTCACTCTTTCTTTACTGCAGTGTTGCAGAGTTCTTGTGAAAAAAACAGGTTAGACTGCTGTTTGCAGAGTTTAAATTGCTGGGGCTGGGCTGGGCTAGTTGACTGCCTGTGTAATTGGCTAATTGTGATATATTTCACCTGGCAGCTCTGCTAGTTCTCCTTGGTTCACTTCCTACTACTTCTTTTCCTTCCTTTTTTCCTTTCTGTTTCCACAAGGGGTGGCGGTGTGCAAATAAGCGCACACGCACACACACGTGCCCACATGCACGTGCACACTGTGTAAGCACGTTTGCAAGAAATTTCAGATATATCCACGGCATACACCTCTGATTTCTTGTTTTCAGCTACTACCACTGTGAACACACCTCTTGCAATCATGAGCAACTCAGGGAAAACAAAAGCCACTGTGCTCCAATCACCTTACAGTCTTTCAGACATACCCCCTCATCATGTGACCTATCTTCTACTCGACTACTACCCTACTTCTACACTTACACTCTAGGGACATGGCTCACATGCCGGGGAAAATTGGGATTCACTATCCTTATCCTCATTTGCATAGGATTGCCTACTAACACTTGGTTATATCTCTCACACTGAGCTTCCATCCCTTAGCAACCACTACTCAGTGGCCATGTTGTTTACAGCCTGCCATTCACCTGCATGTTAGAACAAGCTTTTTAGTGTAAATGCATATTTAAACTATTTTTCCGTTTTTTTCATTTTATTTAAAGTGCAGCATGTTTGCGCAATGCTGTGCTACGCTTAAACATCGGAGATCGGGGGAAAAAATAACATTGGATTTTATGGATTTACAACATTTGCAAATGCCACTGGCCTTATATTTGGCCATTGGCATACTTACTCAACTAGATGCATCCTGTATTTGGAGCTGTCATAGCTCCATTTAGCTATTTGCAGAACGGTGCTCCGTTACCAACGGAGTACATTTCTGCAAATAACACTACTCTTACACGGACAGGTTAGTGGTTCCTGGATTGCAAATTTACCTAATTTGCATAGCTTTTAGCAGCAAATGAGGTAATTTGCATACCATAACACTGTCCGTGCAAGAGTAGCTTTAGAAGCTCTCATGCACACCCCTGCCGGGTATTGCTGAACCGCTCGGCAGACACATTGCCTGTCTGCCATCTTACACTGTTCTTACACTCTGTGCAAGCCTTCGTAAATACAGCCCAATATCATTGTATAATAACAATAACTGACACTGTGGTTGTGGTATATTGAAATTTACCCACAGTTGGCTTTATTTAATCACTCAGACTTTGCACTCATGATTAAACCACACCAGCTGTGGGTAAATCTTCAATATACCACACCACGTTGTCGGTTATTTTTTAAATAATGCATACCAAAAGCTGCTCACATGAATAAACTGTATTCTGTTTAGTTTATGGCCACTATTTGTTGAACAAATTTGAAGAAAACCAAACTGAAGTTCATGGAGGAATCTTGTGTAAAAACAAACTGTTCATCTTGTAGTTTTGACTTACTATTTAACATTTATACTGTTAAATAATTCAGAAATGTTTTTCTAAAGGTCTACCAATATAAGTCCACTTTTCAGTGACATACTGTGTGAATAAACTGACAGTTAGGTTTATCAATGTCTATAATAGATTGTAATATTTGAAAGTAAGCCTTCAGGACCCAAATAATGTATATCTCCGTTTATGCTTGAAAGTTGATCTTCATTTCTCAGCTTCTATATAACAATTAATGTTAACTTACAATGAAGTAAGTGCTAAATCAATGACAAAATCATGTGAACTATAAGTACAAGGAAGAGTAGCATTTAAGGGCTGCCAGCAATGTCTGAAAAAAAAACTTAAAATTATATAAGTATAGGGTGCACCTGAATTGCCCTACATAGCTAATGAAGTTGCTAAATGCTGGTGTGTTACTTTTTTATTTAATTAATTATTGAAATTTATTTCAGATTTAGGGTTATCCTATTTGATGGTGTATTTTATATCTTAGTTATGTGTTTTGGTATTAATATGTTATTTCAAAACATAGATACTTGAGTTTATGGCAAGCCCTAATCTTTTCATTCTCAATAATGGTGTTAGATATAAGAAAACCACAGTGATTTACTATTAGCTGTAATTATGAATAACCACCCACTCGAATCACTCAAGCGTATACCCTAAATGCCTAAATAAAGTATTTGGAGTTGGAAGTTTCTTGTTTTACAGTTGCTTCTAATACAAATGAATAAGACTGTACTGCTTATATATTAGGATTTAGTAAATGGTCTAGTCTTGTAACTTCCAGAGAAACTGTAAGAAAGTTCTACACTGTCGGCGGGTAACTGCTTTTTCTATAAAGTGGAGTCACCTTGGAGTTATAATAATAGTGAATCCCCCCCCCCCACACACACACACATGGTGTCTACAAGGATTTCTCCCTGCCAAAAGTTATTTCTTTATTTATGTGTGTGCTGATTTACATGTATTAGTGTGAGCACCTGTCTTTAGGGCAATGTTTTAATGGTAGCCAGGATACAACAGAAGATGTAGATTGCAGTATAATAGGCCACCTGACAATTCTATATGTAGCTTTCCATACTCTTGACTGCACATTTTAGTAGTCCAAGTAAATATTATTCAGACAATGCCCCCAATGTTATGAAGACCAACTAAAGTAATATTATTTGCCATTTATTAGGGTATATGCGTTATTTAAATTACTCTTTCCTGTTGGTACATTATACACCTAAAATTACACTTATTGGGAGGGGGTATTTCTTCTAGCTAAAGAATAATATTCTGCAAAGTTATTTTTGCCCTTCAATATGTTTCCATTAGAAAAAGTGCTGAAATATTAGGTATATTTAAATAAACTATAATTATAGCACAGCTCAAGTTAAAAAATGCTTTATCAACAAACTACATTTTAAATAAGATAGAGTGAAGAATCTTGTTGGAAATAAAATATCACAATCAGAGTAATGCAAACTTTTGTTGCCATGAGCTTTCAATAAATTAACTGTGATTCTACAGAAACTTTTTTCAATTATTTTGATGTAATCTTTAATGTGAAGACCCAAATCTGCTTCCCTTCAAAAAGAATTGAAGTGTTTTGTCTGAACAAGCTGAACTACTGTGCTGTAAAGAAGACAGCACCAAATGAATGAAGTCTTGGAAAGGGCATCCTTTTTCACAGGTAATTGTTCTTCATAAACACAAAAATACAATGTAGCATTACAAAACACAGACATGTGTTAAAATTCCAGTTTTCACAAGTGTGCAACTCAGAACACAGCATACCAGCACAGAAAACATTGCTGACAAAAGACAACAGAACCTTTTTCATACTGGATCTAAATTCAAGACTGAATTTTCTATAATGACACACCAGAGAGATGTTGCATAGAACTTAGGCCAATGCATAATTCAGAATGGCATTAAGATGCATACTCTGCTTCCTGGTTCACTGAACTAGTCAGTGGCTTATATCCTCATAAATGACTATTAACATTAGTGCAGCTTACATCCATTGGGAAATCTGCCATCCAAGAACGATAGCCTTCCCTTACTTTTTGCATTTGCTTCTAGGTACGTGGGGATGGGGAAATCTGCATAGCATGAAATGCACCTCTGTATTACTTAATTAATATGTTTAGGATCCTTTGCTGCAAAGACAGATTGTGATATCAACATTTGTGACTTTTTAAAGTTGGTCATCTTTTTAGTTTCAGAACATTAAATGTGTTTTTTCCCTCCTTCTAAAGCAAAGACACACACTCACAAAGACAGACACACACACACTTTAAAAACAGCATATTTGTTTACATAAAAGAATTTAAAAAAAGACTTAAATAGTCTGAAAACATATTAAATGTTTCAACATGAACAGTGAATTCCGAACTTTTAAACAATAATTTTGCAAGCATACTTTAGAACTTATCAACAGCTTCAAAATGACCACTGAATCTGAAACTTTTCAAAAAAATGCATAGAGTTATTTGTAATTGTTAGAGACCCGTGATGTTTTTTAACATTCCAGAAAAAGTAGGTTATTCTACTGCTGGCATAGATTTTTCCATTACACATTTCTTAACAGTTCTTTGAAACTTTCTGGGCAAAAGTCAAATTACAGTTAGCATTTTTTTTAGGCAAACTAACATTACTGAGCAAATTGATATTTATTTTCCTATGTGAAAAAAATGAAAAAAAAAAAAAAAAAAAAACAACAACAAAATCAAAGTAATCACAAGTGAGGCTTTAAAATGAGCAATGTGTTCTTAAAGCATATCTTTTATTGTTACCGTAGGATGTTTTATATCTTTTACAATATATGGCTCAGCAGTCATATGACAGTGAAAGTTTGCATTGCCTTACAAGCTTTATTAGACTAGACTGTCTTATCAAAATTGTTACATAAGAATAACATGTGTAGGGAAAAAGAAGGTAAAGCCCAAAGGACGGTACCTAAAAGAATGAAAAGCCATACATTTTAATATGATCTCCAACAAAATTGAAAAATGGAAATGATTCCATCAGGTCAAAGGTATCTTTTTCTCCTAAGTAGATTAAAAGATAGAAAAAGGGAAATGCAAATCATAAGCTTACAAAATACACCAGAAGAAATTAAAATACACACTATCAACCATATCATATGTAACACTAAACAAAGATGCACCACACCTGGACTCAAAGCACAGAACAGGAAAGAAAACTTTCTTGCAACTGGTAAATCTTCCCCAAATCCCTGTAAAGAACTGGACAAGTTAAATAAACCCTTTACAATAACTCTAAATATCAGAACTGGTAAGGTTCACAGCCCAGGTGGGCTAGCAGTAAAATGTTATCAGTACTTTGTAGATTCATTAGCTACCCCTATTGCTAGGTTTAATCAACTAGATATAATGTGAAAGTAAACTCCCTTTCTTTGCAAGACTTGTCACTTCTGAATCCAGAACTTTATAAGCAGTCCTGTCTTGGTTTTGATTTACTGTGGAGCTGACTGGTAAATGAAGTCTTATTTGAATTTGTATTTTATTTCTTACCACTGTTTTCACTGTGTATAGGAAGTAAGAGGTAGCTTGTAGACAAGAAGATTTACTTGAATTTATATTTTGTTGTTTTACCTTTAATTTTCATTGTTTATTGTTAGAAAGGCTATGTTTTAGACAGGCAAACTCTAGGTATCCTAAGGGACCTAGGGAGCTATAAAGTCATACGGATTACAGAGAGGACAATCCAGAACTTATCTAAACAATCCTATCTTTGTTTGTGATTTACTGATCTTTACTGTTAAAAAGAGGAGTGACTGTGAGTGATAGTGAAGAAATTCCAGCTGTTGTCTGACTTTCAGAACTTGTGTGGTCCAAGCCAAAAAATGTTTTACTTACTTTAGTATTTAGCTCTATATCGCTTGTGTGTTTTTTCTCATACATGTTGATTTAAGTTCTTTTTGAATTCTGTGGTAACTAATTTTTATTTTATTTTTTTAGAATTTTGTATTCATTTGAAGCTGAATATGGATTCGTTAAATGAGTATGCCATTAATGATTTGCTAAAGCACAAATATCTTCTGCAGTGTAATAATTGCTATGTATTTTTAAAGGTAACACCTCATGACATTGGTGAGCTTTGTTTCTCATGTCAAAAGCTGAATGATATGCTTACCATTATTAGTAGTAAATCTAGACTTACGGATAATGATTGCACGTATGCAGTTGGCATGGCTTGGAGAACTATTATTAGATATATTAATGACTGGACTGGTGACATAAATAATGTTAGACAAAGAGCAAATATAACCCATTTAGGAAAGGATGGATCTATTGTCTGTAAGTATCACTCAGCTCCTATGAAACAAGACAATGCCCCTAACAACTCTGGAATTCTTTATACAAGTATTCAACAATCTGAGGATTCAGAGTGTTTAGAAGGAAGAAAAAAAAATGAAAGGAAAGAAGTTCACAACAAATAACAAGGAAGAAAAACAAACTGGAAAATGTTTGTAAAGTAAAGACAATGCATATTGCAAAGGGCACTGCTTTGTTATGTAACACCCTGATTCAGGGAATTATAACATTTTTCTAGCAGAAAACCTTCAGTCAGTTGTATGGCCAAGATGGAGAGCTGTTAGCAGCACTGAAACTTTGCTCTGCTTATTTTGATTTATTCTGACAGGATTTCTTATACAAAAATCATTTTAAAGTCTTTTTTCACTAGAAGATTGAAATTTAAGTAGTTATCTATAAGATTTTTACAGGAAAATTATTTTTCTGTTACTTTTTTCCTGTCAGAAAAACGTTTTACTTAATTATTACAGTGATTCACTTGAAAGGAACTACACAAGAACTGAAAAAAAAACTGAAGTCTATAATAACTAGTATCAAGCTCTTGTATAAAAAAGAGCTAAACTGGAGGTGAAATGGATAATTTTAAAAAAGAAAATAAGAAACAGATAGCGTTATTAAATGAGGTGATTAAGCAACAGCCACTACAACTAACAGCAATCGAAGAATCAGTGAATGCCATTGATGGGAGAGTGGCTGAAAATGTGAATATTGACTTTATTCTCAAACAAAATTCTAAATTTATAGAAAATAGAAGACCTGGAGAGTAGGTCAAGAAGAAATAATATAAGAATTTTTTAAAATACCATAGAAGGAAAAAGGAGACAACACAATTTCATTTTTAAATAACTGGCTTCCTAAGTCCTTAAATTTACCTGAAGCTCTCTCATTTAGAATTGAGAGAGCACATATATCTTGCTCAAACACACCACTAAAAAACAATCCACATTTTTCTAGATAAATTATAGTTAAAATTGTGTCAAGTCAGGATAAAGACTTAATCCTGAAGACAGCCTGGGCTAGCTCGCCTATAAAATGATGAGACAGCTCAATAAGATTTGATAATGACTATTTTACTTCTGTGATGATTAAAAGAAAGGCATGTGTTTCCTTCATTAAAACTTTAAAGAAAGTAAACATCAAAGCTCAGATTTTGTTCCCAGCTAAAAGAAGGATGTTGTTACCTGAGGGACAAAAGACATTTAACACCTTAAATGAAGCAGTGGATTTTTTACAAAAGAAGAAACTTCTAGACCTAACTAATTATATGGACTGGACACTGACAAGTTTAAAGAGACAAGCCAAAGAAATTAATGGAATTTATAAGAAAAGCAAAATAAATAAATAACTAGAAACAGATGACTGAACATAATATGGAAAAGTTGTAAGATTTAGCATACTTGTGTTCTTATTAACTTCTAAATAAGAATATCATCTGAAATAAGGTAAAGTTTTTTTTTTATTTCTTCTCATAGATAATGTTTTAATACACATTTATTTAATATGATAATTCTATGTGTTTCTATTTGAATAACAAGAGCAAAAGTTAGGGGGTTAGTTCTATTGGAGTTAATTGTAATAGTCATATTGAAATAGTTTAAAATGTGTCATTACTGTATAATGTAATTAAAAGATATAACATATTAGTACGGTATTAACAGTAAGGAAATAGGTATTTTAAGAAAGGCAAGCTCTGTAACATTGTCATTTTCATGATGTGTGATATACACAGTGTGATTGTTTTCATTATTTTCTTTGTTTTTATCTCACTTTCTTCTTCTTTCCTCCTACTAAATATCTGGTTGCTTGAAAGATTATATGGCTTGTATAGAAGAGTAGACCTGCTTCCTTAAGTGATTTTAATGGTAAATGAGAGGTATGCTTGTTTTTGTTAAGGAACCACTTTTCTAGCAAATTTTCATGTAGAAGTCCACTTAAAATTGCTTTTTATACTGCTGCAGCTCACTAGATGCAGTTGTGAGCATTTTACAATTATAAAAGTGAAGATTAAACTGTTTTCCTCATTCAATGAGTATTGAGCTGTTTCTTACTCACAGAAGTTCCACAATGTGATTTTGGATTTGTTGAAACTTCAGCAAGAACTCTTTGATCTTTAAACGTTCTGTGAAACAGAAAATACTCACACAAGATCACTGAGAAAGAAAAAAAGACTATTTTAAAAAAGGTGAACACTAAATATGATTTTATACTGTAAGACATTAATAAAACAGTTTTTAGGTTCTAAATGAAGCACTTAAAAAGCTTCTTTAGTTAAATAATGATATAAATATGTGTTTAACAATATAAGAAATTATGTTTGAATCTGCTTGGACTACACTGACTTTACTGTGTAGTTTGGCTTGTCAGTTAAGATTTAAGACTTCACATATGCAATTTGCTCTTTTAGAAACTTCGCATAAATAGAATAATTTACATGATTAAAAAAATAGTAAGTTAGTAAAGAAACTCTTAAACTATGCATAGTAAATAATGCATACAGTAAAATGATCTTCAGAGTAATATTTTCTTATATATACTGAAACTATATTGCAACATGTAAGTTATATAATAGACATTACTATACTATTCTATACCTACATTTATGATTGTGAAATATAGAACATGTAGTGTTTAATAGTTGTTAATAAAGCAATATTTAAATATATTTACTAAGTATAAAAATAATACTGAAGTAGATGCATTGATAGGCTGATACAATGATATACTTGATATAAGAAGAAAACATTATATATTAAAAAATTCTATATTTGTTTCCTAACATAATACGTTAGACATACATGTTTTCATTCATTCTGATACTCTAGATAGCTAGTGTTGATGCTTTCTGTTTATGTAATGTTCATAAATAGCTATTTGTATATATATATATATATATATATATATATATATATATATATATATATATATATATAATTGATTACATAGTATTTAGTTTGACTTACACACAAATTAAAATGCATTACTGATTATGACAAATAGTAGATTCAACATATTTGAAGTATATAACTAGTATTCCATCAGTGTCTAAATATGTTGAATATGTATTGGTCATAAAGAGATTGACATATATATGTATTTTGATTTTTAATAAAGCATAGTTATACTTTCAGTTATTTACATTTGTTGTGATTTGATTCATTAGTACTTTAATGTTTCATTGTTTCGCTTTCAGTTCAGGTTGACAATTTTAGAGATCAAGATATAACAAAGTTATGATATACAGCATTCTTAGTATTACATGCTTATGTTATAGGCTGAGATTATCTCATTATGTTTTTATATCAAAATAAATACAAAGGCCACATGATTTTGGTTACAGGTATTCTGGAAGTTACATAGTTCAATGCAATAAAACCAGAGAATAGTATTTTTGGACAAGATGAGGCCTATCAACGTTGTTTTGTGATGACAATAAGACAATGTATTACTCACAAAGGATAATTCAAGACCTGATAGTATTTTATGATTAACTTAAACCTAAAAATTGTATGATTATGTAAAAAGAGGTTTTGACAACATAGTTATGTGAAAGAATATACCCATATTTTCACATTGGTAATACCAGCTATTCTAAAAGAACTATATTATTTATTTATATAAATAAAAGTAAAAAAAGATATTAATAGAGAAGCTTTAATAAAAATATATATTCTTATTTAAACATTTGGATTCTGTAAATATAGAATAATATTAATATTATTTAACAATGACAGTTTTACAGTTTTTAAACATATTGAGTTATAATAGGTGCATAAACTGAAGTAAAATTAATATGTTTGAACTAACAAAAACTGAGTGAGTTTGAATTTATAATTTAAAATTGATGTTAGCCTTGGCATAGATGTACTAGCAATAGGAGAAGACTAGTTTATGGCAATGATGACAAGGAGTTTTGTTTGATTACATCATCAAACTAGGAATGTGTTATTTCATGATAGGGGTAGATTTGTTCTTAGAATCTGTTATTTAGTTTTAGTCATTAGGTTCTTGTCCATATCAAGGCTTGTTATAAAAATAAATATTCATATGTGTTTCCTGTCTAATGTCATATTAATGCATAAAGCTTTGTCTGATATAAATGACAGGCTATAATTGTATGTCATTGAACATGAGGGGTTTAAATAACCCAGTAAAAATATGTAGTGTATGGAAATGTTTGAAACTTTATAAAGTGGATATTGTTTTTTGCAAGAAACACACTTGCTTTCCAAAGATGTGGATAGAGTGTTTTTAACAGATTATTCAATTCAAGTTGGGTCTTACATTAGAACAAAAAGAAGAGGCACACTTACATCATGGAAAAATTCTTTGAATATGCCAAAAGTAATTGATTCCTATTCAGATAAGAATGGGATGTTAAGTTTAGCAGTAATAGAAATTTGAAACAAGTATTATACTTTTGTTAACTCCTATTGGAAACCTGGAATTGGAGCAAAGGTTTCTAAAAAGTACTTAGATATTATAAAACTTTACATGAAGGGCAAAGTAATTATGGCAGGAGATTTTAATTGTGTGCTATCAGAGAATAAAACAACTACTAATAGATAACTCAGATTATCCTCAGTTGCAAAACACTTTACTTCATTAATGCAATGAATTTTAGAAACATTTATGACTATATATCTATATATATATATATATATATATATATATATATATATATATATATATATATCTTAGTTACACACATTACATTTTTAGATTTGGCACTCAAAGCAATATAGACAAAGTTTTGGTCTCTAATAACTTATACTCTAAAACTGAAGATGTATTAATTATGTCTTGCTCATTGACTGACCACAACACAATTCATTTTAATCTCACATTGATGCCTAGTAATCTAACATTATGTAAATGACTTTCTGCATACATAATAAAAAATACAAGTTTTAAAAACTAGTTTATTAATAAAATGAAAACCTTTTTAGAGTTTAACAGTAATAAAGAAACTATCAAGAGTATTCTTTGGGATTCCCTGAAAACATATTGAATGGTAAAATTAAAAACTGGTATGCATGTAAAAGAAGTGAATGAGATAGAGAATTGAAAGAATTACAAACTAAGATAGACATTTTAAAGTAAAAAATTAAACCAAATGATCTAAATAAGAATGTAGAATTAAAAATCTTAAATCAAAAATATGTAGATATTCTTAATAATAAGATCTTTATAAACCTTGAAAAAAAATTGCAATCTTATTCAGTAAATTCTAAAAGCCTACATGGATTAGAAATTAGATAAAAGAAAATTAATAAATTAAATCATATTAAGGATATTTCATATAAATATAGAAGTAAAAATAAAACAGTTGCTGATCTAGCAGATATGTTTCAATGTTATAGAGATCATTATGGGCAAATAAATAATAGCAATAATAAGATGATAAATAGTAATAGTCTTGTAAACTTCTTAAAACAAAACAGTACCTATAAGCTAACTAAAGAACAAATAAATATTATTGCTAAACCTTTTTGTGCTTAAGGAAATCAACAATCAAATCAAAAATCTTAAAATTACTAAAGCTCCAGGTTTAGATGGACTAATTTCTGAACTTTACAAATTATTTCCAGAAAATTTATTAAAGATTTTGTTGAAAGCATTCAATGATATTAAATATATATCAAATGTACTTCCATCTTGGAGATTATCTCCTGTTTCACCAATACTAAAACAAGATAAAAACCCTAAATGTTGTTCTTTGTATCATCTTATTACACTTTTAAATATTGATTATAAAATGTTTATGTCAGTACTGGCAAAGAGATTAAATAATATTTTGGCTGGAATTTTTAACAATGATCAACCAGGCTTTATATTAAACAGGAGAGTGTATGATACCATTATTAGACATAACACCTTGAGAGATTTTGCTAATAAAATAGAGAACTTTCAATTATAAGATTAAATTTGGATAAAACATTTGATTTTGTAAATTGGAATTATCTGTTTAAAAATCTTGAAGAATATAACTTTTCTGTAGACTTTATTAATTTTATCAATATGTTATATAATGCTGTATACATATTTACTAAAAGGGGTTCTTTCTGGTCTAAATCATTTAGAATTTTAAAAGGTACAAAACGAGGATACCTACTTTCTCCATTGTTATTTGTTCTTTGTATTGAACAATTTGCAAATCATATTAGCTCTAATACAAATATAAAAAAGGTTTTTTTCAATAGACAAGGACTATTCTTCTAAAATGCAATTATTTGTATATGATACATTATTAATTATTGGTAACATTGATTCATCATTAGAACATATAATTAAAGCCATGGAATGATTTTAAAATATTTCTAGACTGAAATTCAGTCATAACAAAACCAAATACATTGTTAATTAATAAAGATCTAAATTCAGCTCTAAATAAGTATAGTCATTTTAATTGGTATAATAATCAAACTAAATATTTAGGAGTTACTATAATGTCAAGTAGTTAAGAACTAATATTAGTAAATTACACAAATATGACTAATAAGATCACACAACTAATTTCAAATTAGAATATATTTTTCACTATGGAAGATAGACGTATGCAAATAAAAATGGTAATGGTGCCAATTTTTTTGTTTTATATTCAGTCTTCAATCTTGACCCCTAATAAAATGTTTTTTAATAAATTCTATGTTACTTACATTTTTATAGTTCCCCAATAAACCTTGGATTTCATTAGAAGGGTATATAAAAAGCTGGGAAGAAGGTGGTGTTAGCTTCCTTAATTTTGATCTGTATATAAAAGCAGCTAGTCTTCAAATTATGCCTCAGTGGTTAAATAACTCATATGATTCTAAATAGAAGTTAATTTCACACAAATATTATTAAATAATAATAAATTAGTGACTGATCCACATGTGCAAACTATACATAATACATTTTACTGGATAGTAAGAGACTACTGTTTGAGTAGTGAAAATAAATGCTTCTCCATCCCTTTGATTAATTATATTTTATCAACATTTAAGAGATATTTGAAAAATAATTGTAAAATAAAAAAAACTTTTGGGGATTCAATAAACCATACACAGTCATTTTCCACCATGTGCGTGTTACAGCACTATGTGCACATGGCCACAGCAAGGTTTAGATTCAGTAACAGCTGTGTAGAGGTGTGAACCCCTGGGCAAATAAGGTAAACAGAGTGGCATGCTAATTACAACATAAGCAGCTGATGTGCATGCTAATTAACCAATCCAACACAGTTTAGGTATTAAACAAGCTATGAAACATCCATGTAGAGTACATGCTGGTTTTTCCTGTGGATTCCAAAACTTTTGGAATACAGATACAGAAAGGAGCCTACCAGAGCCAAACGAGGGGAATGCAATCCAGTGGAGACAAGGGTATGTGTAGGTCTATCAGCTGCCAAGATGTGTGAAATGCCAGGGGAATAATCCTGAACATGTACACTGGCAACTCTGGCAATTACCACAACTCACATACCTGGCACACCTCCCAACTGTACAAGATGTTTTCTAGGGGGATATCCCACAGGGGCATTTACTGGGGCATGCAGTATGTGCTGTAGAACTGTGGTTGAAGACACCCATCAGAAATGCACACACCCAGGGAAGAATGCCACAATGAGTTACATGCTCAAACAAGAAATTTAATAGAAAATGTGTTTGGGCTACTGACATCATCGTTCTGGTGCCTTGATACATCTGGGGGACGGCTGCAGTACAATCCACAGATATGTACAGAAATATTCACAGTATGTGCCCTGCTACATAACATAATCCTGAGAAAACAGATTTAGCAGAATCAGCAAGAGGAAGGGGCACACATCCCACCACCAATGATAACATCACCACAGCCACAGGCAGATGAGGAGTCACAGTGGGAACCACCAGCTACTGTGCATGTAAACAGAAGTAGGCATGCTCAGTATGCCCTTGTATTGGTTAAGAGACAATGCATAGCACACTCAGTCACTGCCCAGGAGCCTAAAATCTTGCTCCTACTCACATACATATACTAACACTGATGCCAGACAACTCAGACAACCTTTACCTCCCCATGTATTGACTATGTACTGCTTACATCAGACAAAGTCAGCCATGAACTAAAACTGTGTCAACTGCTGCATGTACAAGGTAAGTCCTGAACCTGGAGTGTGTTGTTTAATAAAATGACTGTGTGGCATATCCTTGTATTTCATTACTTGGTCTGGTAAGCTAGTAAAATTGGGAGATCTGTACAGAACTTACCTAAACATGTGACAGAATTTACTTATTTGACATATATATATCCATTACTAAGTAGCAGTCTTCAGGCATCAAAGATTCACATAGTCACCCCTCTCAAAATTATTGATGATCACTGCATGCCTTCAGTTTAGCACCATACATTTGTACTGGAAAATTATTAAAGAGAGAAGTTAGAAAGTAATGATACAAATTGCAGGTTCTGACATCACAACCCTTACAATATCATTCACTATAAAGTTGGGAAATTTTGGTAATATCATCTGTCTAATTTTCAAAGACCAATATAAGTCAAAGGTACAATTACTAGTTCAACACCACAAATGCAGATATACTAAGCATTAAGTTAGGTATGCACCCTGAGCGTAAGACAAAGATTTTGTATCCCTGAATCCAAAAGACAGAAAGCAGGGATATGGCACAATTATTATCACTTGCACAGGGTGTTGTGTTGGGGGGGGGGCAGGAAGCCTAGGCTGACACCAAAGGTCAGTCAGTGTGTGTGAGTAAGAAAGAGAAGAAGACAGTCATGTCGATAAACCAACAAATGGACAATGCGACAAAATGAGTAACTGCTGTGTGTACCTATAGGGGTCCTCCAGATAAAATTGGTGTGTGAGTGTCTGTATGAACATAGGCAAGTTCTGTGCTGGCTCTACATCTTGATATGTCAGACAGGTGTGGGATGTGCATGATAGAGGTGACTGTTCATCATTGTCATCTCCGACCATGAAAAACTAGCTCTGCCAGGAGTTACACTGGCATGTCCATGCCCACAGTCAGATGCGACAGATGCAGTGTTTCTACTTGAATATGACTGATGCTGCTGGATGAGGTCCCATCACAGGCTCCATAGCCTGCCATGTCTGGATGTGGACAGCACTGTCACTGACAGAGCAGTGGAAGTACTGCCACTATGGGAGTGTTATCAGGCATGTCCACATTGGCTGACAGCAGATGAAATGACTGGCCTGTGCCGATGAGGATGCCATTCCTCTCCCAGTAGAAGTTCCATCACAGACACTGCTTGTTCCATGACAGACACCACTGGTTCGAAAAAGTGTCATGTATCAGATCCAGTGAATTGGCAACATAGTTGAGGCAGTCACACATGTCAGACTGTGCCACATCCACATACCTGTGCATTTGTCTGGAGCACTAATGGGAACATGCATGTGCCTCCATGATAGCCCTAAACATACATTGAGTGGCATGGGAAGAGACATCTGCAACAGATGGAGGAGGGACAGTAGCCTCCTCCAAGCACCCCTATCAATCCTTCTGCATGGCACCTTGCCCACAATTTGTCTACCGCCAGAGTCAACAGGCACTAAAGCCACAATAGCCACACTTCTCTGATCAATGTCCTTGCCCTCCACCTGTCCAATATTGGTGAGCTCACTGGACTGGGTAGGTGTAGACCTACTGGCTATGTCCAAAAGAAATGCAGGGGATGGCTGTATATCAACCTTCTTATCAGATTTAACTTCTGCACCCCCAGTCTGTGCCACAGGTTGGCTGCCATCATCATCATAGTCTGCTGATACACTGACATCCGGTGGCACAGGGCCCATACTCACACTGTCATGATCACCTATGATAAAAAAGTAAGAATCACAAGAATAAATTAAACCTGCACTAATGTAATGTAATATATGCTAACAAACTAACAGTACTGCCACTATTACAGATAGTACAACAATGCACACAACAGGCTTGAGATCAACATCACACACTACAATATTTCTTTAAATTGCTCAGTAGTACTGGCATAAACATGTTTGCCTTACCATCTGCAGATGAGATACTCCTCTGCAGTCCAGACAGTCCTGGAATAAGTTAAGCAAGAGGTAAGGGCAACATCATCACAATTAACAGTAATGACAGTTACCATTTTATATGTTCATTAACTATAATTTCAACAAAAACATGTCTGACAGCTTTAACCTAAGCTTATAACTGTGCCAATCGTCAATCCCCCACAAAAAAGATGTGGCACAGAATTAACTTATTGACTTTAATTGTTTTATTATACAACAGTATTCAACTGTCGTGATACCAAAGCCTATCTGAAAGCTCATCCTGGGATGAACTTGCTGTTTTGGAAACTGTTGCTCTGATATCCAGGACATGCTGTACTGCACCCTCCTGGGAGTTGTTTGGATCTCTGATATTGGTGAGGAACTTCACTGGAGGTTAGTGGTGGTTACTTAGTACGCCCTCCCTGGTAACCATCTGGTCATGGCCCACTACAGCTGCTCTCCTCTGTGCAGATGTGATCATGTCAGTGGCCTTGTGGTGCATTTGCTCATATGTCCTGCCATGACCACTCACGGCATTGACATAATCTACTATCTGCCTCCATATTGTATACTACATGCCAAATCTCCCCTTCCTCTTTCCAGCAATATAGCTCCATGTTGCCTAAACCCATCCACAATCACCTGGTTCTTGGCATCAGTGAAGGGGGTTTCCATTGATTGACATGCCTGGGTGGCATACTTGTAGTTGTCCTAAAAGACAACAGAAGGATAATAGATGTAAGCATCACATAACTACAGCATTTTGATTCCAGATGAAACAGAAAAAGGTAGGTAGTCAGTATTACCCACTAGAGAAACATAAAATAGTCTAGAGATGTGAAATACTAACAACAGGCAGGATGCAAAACAAGGAGAGGAACAAGAGCAGCATATCTTTGTGCCATAACTGTAACTCAGCTTTGCTTCTCCCAAAACAAAAGTACATTCTTGTTTATGCTATAGCAATAACTCAGCTTTGCACCCCCAAAGCAACAATCCATCCTTGTTTGTGATATAATAGTAACTCACCTTTGCTCCCCCTACAAAAGAATAGTCTATCCTTGTATGTGGCATACCAGTAACTCACCTTTGCTTCCCTCACCCACAAAAGAACAGTCAATCATTGTTTGTACAATAACAGTAACTCACATTTGCTCTCTCCACCCTCAAAATAACTGTCTATCTTTGTTTGCGCCATAACAGTAACTCAACTTTACTCCCCCAAAAGAACAGGAAATGACACATTTTGCAAATAAACCATCCTTGAAATGCTAAAAGTGCTATCAAATGAACTATCCCTGAAACATGTGTACATATTTTTCACAAATCATTCCATTTTCATGTATTAGCAATTATGTATACCTCTGAAATGGCTTTGCAAACATACCCATGCCATCAGTACACTTGTAATTAATGCATACAGACAAAAGTGTAAAATCCTTTGCTTCACATTTGTCTTGAATACATTCCTACATACTGCATATCCTGGAATGTATTTTTCTTAAATACATTCCAGCATATGCAGTATGCAGCTGAAAAAATGGAAGCATACCTTCTGAAGTTCAATACTCCTCTGTGCAGATATAGCCCAAAGTAATAGCGTATCTTCAGTCTTCTCCACAAAAACAAGTCTCCTTACCATCAGTTTGCCTAGCGATGTGGATGCCTTTTTATATGGTGTAAACTCAGGGCTGTCTGCACAGTGAAGATGCAAATGAGGTGTGAACTCATTAGAACTGCTGTATCCCAAATCATCGGATCCATGGAAGGATGTAAACATTGTGCAGCCACTCCCTCAGCGTTTGGTTTTAATGGAATGCAACTGTGACTTATTAGTGGTTGTGAGAAGGACAACACAAGAGTACTGCAGGCTGCCTATCTTTCATTGGGTGTGTCAGGTTAGATCTACAAAGTGTTAGCTGTAAGGTTGGAAATGTAAGCAAGCAGCACACAAGTCTCAGGTTGTGTTCCTTCACATCCAACCTGCCCTTCATTTGTTGGGAACTGCATATGATATTATTTCCACTTAGTATCCTCACACATTTTAAGGCCAATGATATAGAATGGCTTACACACTGCATGTCTCAGATTACTGCTCAGATAAATGAAGAATGGCCAACAAACACAGACATGTAAGACAGAGCTGTTTATTTGCAAACAATAATCATGACAGGTTGTTTGATCACTAGGTGTACTACATCCAAAACTACTACATGTAGAAATAATACTTGTATGGTTTGATATCACTGTAGATTTTGTTGCATTTGGTTCTGTGCATATTGGGTTATTTGCTGTAAAGTTGTTTGTGTGGCAAAGAAGGATAAGGCACCCATCCTGTGTTCTGAAGTTGCAGTAAAGTGAGAGCTCAAATGTAGACCTGTAATTTAGTAATATCTCATGTGTACTAACATTTACTAGTGTGTATGTCATAGGTTGCTTTTCCTTATTTCAACTACCTCTCCCTTTTCTTTCATTTTTATTTTATTTTCCTTTTGCCAATGTTTGCATAATGCACCACTTAGAACAAGCATGGGAGACAGAGACAAATGAATGCCAGATTTGGCTGTTCTTATCTCATTTGTACAAAGTATGGCAGTGCGCAAACTGGACAACTGGCCAGACAGGACCCAGATAAACATAGAAACCAGATGCATTCAATTAACATAATTGGACATTGCACAAACCTGATAAGTAACATTGCACTGCAGTTAACAGTGATACCTTAATAATGATTAGTAAAATAGGAAATGTCATGTAATTAGTCCTGTGGTAATAGGCATTAAGTGTAGGACTGGAGTACAGATGATCCTGGGTTTTAGTAGAGGGTGTGCAACCTTTGTTTTACTG
Source organism: Protopterus annectens (assembly GCF_019279795.1). Taxonomy (NCBI): domain Eukaryota; kingdom Metazoa; phylum Chordata; order Ceratodontiformes; family Protopteridae; genus Protopterus; species Protopterus annectens. The sequence continues at coordinate 1,673,820,655 of NC_056743.1, forward strand.
CTGTGACATTGCAGTTTATAGCAATGAACTGCAACTTATACAAGTGTTTTTTTTTCAACTTTCTTATGCCAACTGGTGTAAGTATAGGACTGCCATACACATGGTCCTCGGTTCAAATACAGTATATTTCATAAACATTTACTGTTGTTCCAATTCCCATTATAGTCATTCTCACTTAAAAGACTTGATATAGTGTAGCTGATATTAATTATATGTAAGAGGGGCTGAAGCACTAGTACTGTATAAATTATGTATTCATTTATCTATGCATTATCACATTTATTCTCAAATGTATGACTGTGGGTATATTGTGTATTATATTCCTGTAAGTATATTTCTGTGGGTCTATATTATAATATCAAATGTTCTAAATAGCGAACCCTCACATGAGCGAAAATGCAGGACCTCGAAGGTTTTTTTTTATCGCAGTACAGTGAAAATCAGCATATTTGTCCTTTCCTCACTGTAATGCGATCTTGGAGTCAGAATATATATTTAGTGGGGGGTGTGAGGGCACAGCTCCCCACAATAATGTTTTTCAGGTCCTGCATTTTCGCTCATGTGAGCATTCACTATTTAGAACATTCGATGTTCTAATATAGACCCTATGTCTGCTATCTGAACTGCCATGGCTTTCACATTTTTCTAACACATGTACACAACTGCCTGTACATACAATAAATTTGAATTTGCTTTGCTTGCTACTGATGCACTCCACTTACCATTGCTCAAACATGGTTCTTGGAGGTGCGCACTGCCGAGCACCATGCTTGCATGACAGTAAGTGGAGAGCAACAGTTTCAAACAGTGTGTGCATTCCCAGTAAACACAATGACTGAAACTGGTGTGAAAGCTTTATTCTCCATTGCTCTAGATCCATGGCAGACATGGCAGACATTTGTGGGGAAGGTGTCAGGTTTAGGGCACAGAAATGGGGTGTCCATGCAAGATTCTTACTGGATTCCTAGTTAAGAACCACAGTGCCAAGCATCTGCAGGATGACTAATCTGACTCCCAGTATTAGACAGAAGCTTGGGATAGTTTAGCCTGGGCTGTAACTAATGCCACCGGTATCCCCCACACTGTTGAACAATGTAGGAATCACTACAATGACCTCTGGAGCAGGAAGAGGGACACCCTTGATCATTGGATCAGGGAATTTAGGAGTCTGGACATCCCACACCTGTGTAAGTATCAACTACAGAGACTACTTGTATGACTTAAAAGCTGAATATAGACAAGACTGGTATCCATAATGGTATTCTCATCTATTCTGTTTTTTCACAGCTGCACGTGATCATGAAGTGGTGAGGATGAGGGAAGCATGTGGTATGTCTGCAGCATAATAGTAGTGTTATTCTAGCATTAAAAGTTAAAGATAGCTTTTTTGGTATTTTATAGAGCTGTATTGAATTGAGCATGCATATCTCAAGTGTAAAAGCAAGTATGCTTGCATTAGTATGTAGCACAAATGAAGACTCCAATATTACAGTATCAAATTGAGCATGCATACCTCAACTGAAAAACCAAGTATGCATGCATTAGTCTGTAGCGCAAACCAAAAATACAATATTACACTTTAGTCAGGGTTGTGGGTTCAAATACAACACTCCCCAAATATATAATACCGTTACGTTTGCAATTTATATTTAAATTAAATGAAAACATCTATACCAGTGGCACAAATGCTCTGTTGTAAAGTGTAAACTGTATAACTGAAACACGCATATGTGCAATATATGCACATGTCAAAGAGTACTTGCTGCAATCTGTAGTATAGTGTGCATCTGTTTGGAGTTGGTAAAAGTAACAGTTAAAATAATAGTCACTTAATTGTATCAATGCATTGTATGTCACATATGAAGTTACTAATCTTATCTCTTTTTTCTCTCTCACCCCATCCATTATCTTCTCTTCTCTTTTTTTATTTTATTTTATTTTTTTTTTATGTGTCGTCAAAATGTGTCCATGTCATTCATGATTACCACATCACTAAATTCACCACAGCACAGCAGGCTAGGCCTGCCCCACAGGTTCCACCTGCCCCCCCTCCACTGGCTCCAGCATTGTTTACCAGCAAGTCTGAAAGCCAACCTGGAAGCACTGCCACTGCTGCCCCTCTACAACAGCTGCCCCCTCAGGAAGTCCTACCCTAGAGCTGGTCCAGTAGTAACCTCTGAGAACAGAGGTGCAGCTAGTGATTTTATCACCTCTGCTGAACTGCCAGAGATGGTATGTAGGGTTGTGCTATGCACTGCTGGTGCACACGTATACTGGCTGGAGAGGCTGCTCTCCCTCATTTTACATAATACCAGGAGGAGGAGATGCAGATGTCAGGAATTCCAGCCAATGGTGGAGTGAGGTGACAGTGATGTCAGTCCAGTGGGTGAGAACTCAATTCTTATTGTCACCCAGCTTGATGACCATGGGTTCCGATTGTCCCCATCCTCACCCCAATCACGGTGTCTCTCAGCCTTTTGTGTCAATCACTGTCCATGTCTCTTGTCTTGTTTGTCTTGTCTGTCTGCAATTGCATCCTCCCCTTCCCAACTTACCTCACTCAGAAATTCCTTTGTCCCTTGCTCAATATTCCTCACTCTCTCTCAGAAAAAAGTGGGCACCTGCCCACCCACACAAAAAAAAAAATCCTATACATAGCTCTCCATTTTGCACACGTCTTCTTGACACACTTGATTTGGTTCAATTGGCTATACAACATAATTGTGTTGTGGTTATCCCTTTCTCTGGAGATGAGAGTCCAAATTCAGTTAATATGTTCTCTTTACACTGTTAAAGAAATGGGCAGCTATGATTCTTTTTTACCTCCCTCCTGCACATTCCCTTTGTTCTTCCTTCTGCTTCTCCGCATTTACCCACTGTCCTATCTTTCCCATTTCTTTTCTTTAATGCATTATTGCACACCAACGTGAAGCAATGGTAATGCAAAAGTAGTTAAAAGTATTACATGTAGCTGTATTTGAACTCAGTACCATCTGGCCACTAAAAGGAATGTATCTCCACATTAACTGAATTAGCATGTGCTTCCACAGAGTCAGTTAAATAGCAGATGTATTCCAAAGACTCAATACTGTCAGACTATTCTTCTTCCTTCTTCCTCCCCATTAATCTGGTTAAAACATAGAGTCATACACAACACACATAAGTAGCAGAAAAAGCAATGGATAAGCACAGCAAAGGTGAGTGGTGGCAAAATGTTGCAGTTACCATTGCCCAATGCCACTTAACCACCCTGCGCTATGCCAACACACAGCAACACATCTCCTTTAAACAATTCATGTCATTTCATTATCACTCTGTAATGAAACATATTTTTAAGTATTAGATAAACCTGTATTTAGGGCTGCCACCTTTTGAAATGGCCAAAGTGGGACATTTTCGGGACAAACATCAGATTTTACAGGCCAACACATACCCACAGTCAGTACAAAGGCTAGAACTTAACTTTTTTACCTAAATAATAACTTATTCTTGTAGCATTTTAGTTGCTTATTCTGTTTCTTATAACATTTAGGTATTTTAGATACAGACAAACTGTTTAATGCAACTATTACATACAATATAGGACATAATTATGTCCTACAATCTCAGGACATTTGCCATTTTTATTATTTTTTGTCAGGACGCAACTGCCCAAAGAGGGACTGTCCCTCTCAAAGTGGGACAGGTGGTAACCCTACCTGTATTAGAACCCAGAACCATCTGGGCCAAAAAAGGAATGTATCAGTGCATTAACAAATGTGACTACAGAGTCAGTTAAGCAGCAGGTGTATTTCATAGACTCAATACTAACTGTCAGACTTTAGCAATGTTGCTCTCCTTTGTGCACTGCTTACCTGTGTATAAACATGTGTATCTCCCATGTGTATGCACTTTGCTTACCATTGTGCAAACCCGCTGCTTACTGAGCTATGAAAATCTTCATATTATGCTGTATTACTGCTATTTATTTCCATTTCCTGTGTATGACATAAAATAACACATGCAAACATTACAAACTGAGGGCCCTATCTAACAACATGTCACATATTTACAATACATCCATCTGTTGCCACTCCCTAAGCACTGCAACCCTGGAGTCTCAGTACTTTTTTCACACATATATCAACCACAGTACAAAATGTAATATCAAATATGTGCTATGCAATGCACATCAATCTAGTAACATGCAGAACTACAAGCATTGACTCATATGTCTAAATAAACTTACTTGTAAGGCTAGGGAAGGAATCAGCATGGACCATATCCACAGGAACATAGGTGACATTCAACACACTTGACCCTACCCATTTTGTTTTTGTCAAGGGTAGATCTTGCTTATTGAACCTTGTAGACTTCTGGGCACTAACTCCACAGACCTGGATGAGGGATAACTGGACATACTGCCTATGTTGATTTATCCAAGGCCTTTGACACTATGACCCAGTCATGTGTCATAGTCATACCATGTGGGTATTAAACTATACAATAGTACAGGGATAAGTAACTGGCTCACTGACATAACAAACACTCTCTGAGTTGGGGACTGCACCTCTGCCAGTAGCCATTTACCATTAGAATACCACACAGATCTGTGCCAGGCCCACAATTCTTTGAAAACTGCTTCCATGAAGCTCAGGACATGATATATGGCCTGCAGTTTACCAAGTTTGCAGATGACTGGTATCTGGACCCATTAATATAGAGTCGCCTAATGATGGTAATATATTATGGAAGGAGATGCCACACACAAATGATTGGTGCCAAACTCACTGACTGAACGTTAAAGCATACAATTGCTCATTGCCCCTTTGCCAGTGAAGTACCCCTGCTAGTTATGATATCCATAGCACATCTCTAAGCTCAAACACAGTCTTGTGAGACTTGGGAACAAATGTTGATAGCAATCTACACTTTCGTCACTATGTGTCCAAACTGGTGACACACACATACTGCATCATGCATATTATACATACTGGCATCACATCCAGGACCTGGGTGGTCACACCTCTGCTGCACTCTATGCTTATCAGACCACTAATTGAGTACAATGCTCCCTTCTGTCTGCACCTCACCAGAAACCTGCAGCAATTGGAAAAAAACAGAGGGTTGTGCCTGGGAGACTCCAAGGATACCAAACATGACATACATAGAAAGACTGAAAGACATGTCAGTGTACTCAGTATCTTGCAGGCTATGGAGAGATGGCCTATGTCTGCTCTACAGAGCAGTCTCAGACCCTGCCCTACTGGAAATGTTGTACATCTGCAAATCATATAGGACAGAAATAACTTGGCCCAGGGTTCTCAACCTAGCCTGAAACATAAACAGAACATGCTGGGGGAGACAGATATATTCTTCAATGACTCATACTCTTTTGTAATAGGCTCACACTGTGTGCGAATTAGTACTCATCAATAGCCCTGTTCAAGCACAACCCTGACTACTGGTTGGGTGATTGTAAAGTCACCACTGGGTGGCACCTTTGTCCATCATGGACAGGGCCAGTTTGTGCTGCTCACAAAATCACTTGTGTTTTTGTACAGCTAAGCTTTTAAACACCATAGGGCCATTAGGTCAGTAGCCTCCTATGTACATATGAAGCTATGAGCTTATGCAGGTCTCCCAACATTTTGTCTTCTACGTGGCTTGCTGATGTCATCTGCTATAAGTTCACCTGCAGTCTTATAAAAGTCAGGCTTGTGCTGTGGTGCTTGCATAAAGTACTGTGTTCTGCAGTCTGCGTACTTAGGTAGGAATTCAGTTCTCACTGCAGTCAACTTGGCATGCATGCATGCCTTTGTCTAGCCAGAAGACCAGAAGTGTGTATCCTACAGTTATCACTCCAGTCTCATGGACTGACATTATTTTGATGCTTACACATGCCTAGGCATCCATTTCATGCAGGCCTTCCAGCTTCTTCTGTTCAGCATGCACTGCTGATGTCATCCAATATAAGTTAACCTGCAGCTATTTAGAAGTTAGACTTATGCAGTGGTACATGTATAAAGTAATGAGTTCTGTAGTCTGTGTACTTAGATAGGTAGGGGTTCTGTTCTCACTGCAGTCAATGGCGTGTGTGTCTAGCCAGAAGAGTAGAAATGTGCATCCTGCAGTAGCTGCTCCAATCACATGAATTGACAGTATTTTGATACTTGCACATGCCTACGGATCCATTTCATGTAGCCTCCCAACTTCTTCTCTCCAACACGCAGTGCTGTCATCCACTATAAGTTGCTATGCAGCCTTGTAAAAATCAGACATGTGCCATCTTGCTTGCATAAATTACTGAGTTCTGTAGTCTGTGAACTTAGATATGTAGGGGTTCTATTCTGACTGCAGTCATGTGTGTGTGTGTGTGTGTGTGTGTGTGTGTGTGTGTGTGTGTGTGTGTGTGTGTGTGTGTGTGTGTGTGTGTGTGTGTGAGAGAGAGAGAGAGAGCTGTGTGAGCTGTTTCTTGTCATTACAGAGGGCATTTTACACCAGCATGTGGAACACTGTTATATTCTCCACAACAGACACTGCTAATGTCATCAGCCATTAAAGTGTTGTCTGAGACACTCCAAGTTGGACTTGAGCTGTGTTTTTTGTGTAAAGTACTGCACTCTGTATTCTGTCTACTTAGGTAGGGTTCTATTCTCACTGCAGTTAAGTAGGTGTGTGTGTGTGTGTGTGTGTGTGTGTGTGTGTGTGTGTGTGCGTGTGTGTGTGTGTGTGTGTGCGTGTGTGTGTGTGTGTGTGCACATGTGTGAGTGTGTGTGTGTGTGTGTGTGTGTGTGTGTGTGTGTGTGTGTGTGTGTGTGTGTGTGTGTGTGTGTGCACTTGCTTGACAGCAGAGAGAGCATTTTACAACAGCATGTGGGATATCGCTTTTACCATCTTCCTCTCAGCAGACTTTGCTGATTTGTGGTTGTGCAGCATACACATCAGAGCAAGGTCAGAGATGTCCTGTAGTAAAGGAACAAGTCACCTCATCCTTTCCAATACCCATTTCAAAAACATTGCTTTCAGTATATCCATGTACATCATGGCATGGTATGTAGGACCTTTATTTTCTTGGTGTGAAACCACAGTGGTATGTCCAGCTGCTGCAGGTGTCTGGTGAGGTACATGCAAAAAGGAAGCATTATAATGCATTAGTGTTCAGATGAGGTTCGAGTACAGTACTATTATATCCTCCTCAGATCTGGATACAATGGCCTTACTTCTGAGGCCCACTATGTAGTCTTTCCATACCACTGTAGATATTTGGTCAAAGTTCACAGTGCTATCTATGTGTGTTCCCGAATCTTGCAGCACAGGTTTCAACATAAGGGGTAATGTTATCAATGGTGTATTTACCAGGAAATTCCACTTTGCATAAGGCACAAATCCTGACACTTTCTGTATTTATTAGTAGACCATATGGCTTTGGCACCAATCAGTTGTGTGTGTTAGCCCCTCTTGTACCATAGTCACATCACTGGTGGACTCAATGATTGCAAACAATATGCAAGAATCAGCAAATTTGGTACGCTATGGGTCATGTTTTGTAGCCTGGACTGTTGAGAAATAGATTCCAAACAGTGTAGGGCCCAGCAGAAAGCCTTGGGGTACACCAGTTGTGACAGATGCAATGGTAAAGGTTGATTCACCAACTTTCACAGTATGTGGTCTGTTGATGAGGACACTGGTTAACCTCCTAGTGATGTAAGTGTTAATCTCAAGCTGGTAGAGTTTGTCAATGATACCTGAGTAGGGGGATTGTTTCCAAACTTTAGTATCACACAGAAACAATGAGCTGTGACAACATCACAGATCACCTATAGCATGACTCAGAATATGCACCTACCTGACACAGTGTGATACACACTTCAACACACCCTCCAGATGGGCTACTGTAACCATAGATTGGTGCACATTGACATGCATCCATCTGAGTGGGTTGGGGACAGCACCTTATGCATGTATGTATAGACACATCCTGACTGTCCTGATCTGTGAGGTAGACCAATGTGTCATCATGGACCTTCTCGATATGGACACTAGTAACATGCTCCAAAAATATTAGAATTTTTATTTAACATCAACAGTAATACAATTAAAGATAGGTCATATTTGTCATGGCCCCTTTAAATAACTCACATCAAACACATAAAGACATTTGACAACCTTTATTAATAATATTACATAACATAAACTTTAATCACACCGAGCCAATAACAGCAAAACAATAACTTCACACTCTTGATGATCTCAGGGCAGCATCCTACTCACCCTGGCCGATTCATACATCAGGGCAGCGTACCCACTCACTTTGTTCCATCATCCACCAAGGCAGCATTCCTACTCACCCAACATTCCATAAATGGGCAGTGTACTTACTCACCCCTTTCACCAACCATTAACCAATGAAATTCACTTATATTCAAGCAGCATCCAGCAACTCACTTGATCCCCAACACAAATCCATGACCACCTTCACCCCGAGGGGGAACAGAAGAGGACAATCCTGTCCCTCTTCTCCACCCACCAGCCTGAACCCAGGCATTTCCCTCTCCTATTTCATAGCCTTTACCATACTTTCCAAAAACAACTTCAAGTGAATGTTAAACAAATCCAAACCAACATCATTCAAATGCACCCCATCTGATCAATACCAAACTACCTCACCATCTGAAAAATCCCTATGTTCAATAGTGTACATACCTAAAACCTTTAATTGCCTAGCCAACCTCTGATTCACAAACCTTCTAACCCACTCAACAGCCCCATGACTAACCGCATTCCTCCAACTCAAACGTGGAACTAACTCTGACCAAGCTATACACATACCTGGGCACAACATCTGTGACTCCAACAAATCCTGCAAAATGACATCTACCATGCACTTCTTGAAAAGAAATCCCAGATCATTACCCCCCCAAATGCACCACTAATATTCGAGGAAACCCTACCCTCAGCCTTACCTGCTCAAACTTGTGCATCAACCTATCCCATCTAAGCCCTCTAACCCATGCCAAGTCACTGCCCATTCTAAGTGAGACAAACCAAAATTTCTACTGTCCTCTCTAACCACTGCATGTTTCTCTGCTCAGTGGATATACGAGTAACCCATGATGACAATCTGCTTTCCTAAAAGAAAAGAAAAGAAAAGAAGATTAATAACATACAGCAGCAAAACCTTATCTAATATATGATAAAAATACATTTGAAGATCACCTCCCCACCCTTTTAATAACGTCAGTGGAACTGCCATCCCTAGCCAAATCTGAGGCCCTACCAAAGCGAAAGGAATGAGGTGCAAACCTTTCCACTGGAAAACACATACAACAAAAGACCCTCCCAGTGAGATGGATGAATGTACCATTTGTCACACCCTTCCCATCTGCCGAACAAAAAACAAAGTTATACAAACACCTCATCTGTCTCCATCTTAATCCCTTGGCCCATCTTACTGGACAGAGCACAACATTCTTATCAGTCTTGAGCACAAACACTGACCCTTTACCCAATTGCTCTGTCTTAGTCTTCTGCAGCCCAATAATAACTACCCCAGCATCTATCTTTACATCCCACCAAAGTAACGATCCTAACAACTCATATAATTGGAAGGCACCAAAATATAACCATACACACAACGTAACCCACGTAACATAATCCAAAGAACTACCCTCTAATAATGCCAAACCTTTCAGCAACACTTTCAACAATGCCCTCGTCAGTGGCCATGTCATGTCACTACGTTTCCCAGCTACTTTCCCCCAGCCTTTCAACATACGTCCCACTGTTCATGACTTTGTAAAATCATGTAACCCTGACACCCACACAAATATGCTAATCACAGTCAAATCCACCCTGTTTGTAAAGCCTTACCTAGCACCCAAGCTCTAGATAAATAGCACAGCAACAATTCCTCAGACCACACCCCTTCATCTTTTAGCAATTGTAGAATAAACTTATCAAATTCACGATGAGCACTACCGTATGCCTACCTGGTAGAGAAAGGCCAAGAATGATGCGCCAACTTCCTGGCTACCTCAACTCAAGGTTCCACACCTCCTCTGGCAAGAATGCCAGCACTTCCTCCCCTCCTGGAGCCAGCAGACGAAACCTGCAAAACTGAAATTGGGACAAACTATCAGCAGTGGCATTCCTCACCCCAGGCACATGCACTCCTGTAAATGAAAAGTTTATTAACAGACTCTGTAAAACCAATTCATGTAAAAATAACAATTCTGACTTACCCATCTTCTTCTGAAATACCCGCACCACCGCCATATTATCAGAATGGAAAATAACTCACCCTCCCCTATAAAAAGTACGCCCAGGTTGTACTGCATGACATGCAAAATTCAAAATCCCAAGCAATTCCATAACTGTCCTAATACAAACCTTATCCTTAACCACAACCGACCTTATCGTAGTCTTCTATTTGTCTATCTTATCTCTAGGCAAACAAAATAACCCTCCTTTGCTATCCACCCTAAATCCCAAAAAAAATTCTAAAAAATTCTAATGATCTAGCCAGACCTTCCAGTTTATGTTGAGCCAAAGGTACCCTTAGTTCCTGAAACATGCTAGTAAATTCCTGCAAACCTTCCTGCACCCCTAACTGTCCTTCCCCCACTAACAAGAAATCATCCAAATAATGTACAGTCTTCTGCGTACCAACCATCTGCTGCCGTATCCACTGTAATGCCGTACTAAATTTCTCATATGTTGCACATGCTCTGAACAACCCATTGGCATAGCTTTGTCGAAAAAATATTTGTCAACCACTACCAGACCAGTGACAGCCAATCATCCTGCCTGATTGGCATAAATGAAAAGCAGACTCAATATCAACCTTTACCAACCACGGCTCCTTAAACTCCTGAAATTACCTTGACGGTATCGTCCAAGGATACATAATGCACCTTGACATCCTCCCACATGATGAAATCATCAACTGAGCCCCCTTTAGGATATGATAAATGGCGGATCAACCTGAAATCCCCAGCCCGTTTCTTCAGTACTAACCCCAAGGACGACATCTGAAAGTTAACAAATGGTGGACTGTCAAATGGACCCAATAACCAGCCAGCCTTACACTCCTTCTCCACCAATCCTTGTAATATATCCTCCTTACCATGCACTGAGTGCAGATTCCTACAAACCACCCCATCCCCAACCACTCTAGATTTAATAGAAAATCCATGCTGAAACCCATCTCCTATCTCATCTCTACACTCAAGGTTGGGGAAGTCTTGCAGCATGCCGCACAAAACCTCCACATTAATAGGGAAAGGCCCCCTTTGCCTGTTCCCCTTGAAGAACCTAAATCCCCGTGATCCACGAAAGTTACTTCTACCCCTAATGGCCTGAAACCCCTGAACAGAGGAAATGCCACTTTCCCTTGGCATGATGTTTGAATTTGTAGCCATGAAGTCACAGTGACCACATTGAATGGCCGAATGATTTCCTCCACACCTTGAACAAGCATGTAAGAATTTGCATCCTACCCACAAACAAGAGCCACTATTAAAGGAACAACACACACCAGCTCCTTCCCCTCCTTTTTCCCTTCTATTAATCCCCCCATAAGTATCCATCATTGTAGCCAACCAAATACCAGGATGACGCACCTCCCAGTGAAGGGAATAGTCCACTGCTTTCTACTTCTGAAATCTCTGATCATACCATAACCAAGCATTCCCTAACCTTAAACGTTGTACCTCCTAAATTGTAAGAAAATAATCCAAAATGGGCAAACCCAAAGACCCATCCTTCTTGAGATGCACAGCCATGTAATAAATAAAACCTACTAGCCAATTATTCCAAGCTATCCCATGACCCTATACTACCTCCCCTAATGGCTTCTCCCACAATGGACTTGGATGTTCCTGCAACCTCCACCTCTGCACACCCTGCAGTGTTCCATTTTCTGCCAAAGTCCCTACCTCTGGACTCCCATTCTTAAATCTATTAAATAAAAAATATAAAACCAAAGAAAAACTAACACCAACTTCTCAGAACAGCAGAGTCCAACAAAAATAAAAGCAAATAATCCAAAAACACTGATGGACCCTAGGAAGGCACGACTCTCCATGTTAAAAACTGAGTTTATTGTAGGTCATAAGCACTTTTGCAGCTGCTGCTTCATCAGATAACAAACACACTACACCAAACTAGCTTTTAAACAGAGAAGTGAAACAATGTAGAATCACGTGAGCACAAAATTTAAAGAAACACAGCTAAAATATATACTACTTAAACAGCACATAAAACATGTATATATAAATGCAACGTAAAAACTATATAAAAACTGTATAAAACTTCCTATAAGCAGAAAAAATGCTGATTTAGCTAACAAGAAAACAAACATATATAATATTTCCAATGCAAAGACAAATACTTCCACTTGGCTAATTTTCTTGACTTCAGTTTGGGTTTAATGGGTACAAACTCATTTACCTCAACACAAAATCTTCCCTTAGCCTGATAATCCATTTAGCTTCCATCTGTTCTGTTTGATTTCTTAGATCTCCATCCCTTATAGTCTCAAAGACTCTAACAATAACAAGAAATTTAAATGTGTGCCTAGAATCGGTGGCCAGTACATGTTTTGATAAAGCACTAGTTGTACTTCCCTTTTGTATACAATAAACATGCTCCTTTATTCTGTCTCTTAGAGACCTGTCAGTCTTTCCTATAGAACATTTGTAACATTCCTAACAGTGGGCTAAATAAACAACATATTCTGTACTACACGTAGTGAATATATGAAACTTAGAATCCCTTTTTTGGTCTGGATGTGTAAATTTTGCACTGCTATCAATGTATGAGCACACTGAACACCTACCACAGGGCATCATAATTTATTTCTATGCTGCACAGGATCTATGGTGGGGTAACAAAGCTGCCTTTTCAATGATTTCATATTTCTAAAAAGAAATCTGGCCACTGATTCTAGGCACACATTTACATTTTTTTGTCATTGGTAGAGTCTTAGAGATTATAAGGGGTGGAAATTTAAGACATCAAACAGAACAGATGGAAGCTAAATGGATTATCAGGCTTAGGGGCGATTTTGGGCATGGGTTGAATGAGTTTGTACCCATTAAACCCAAATTGAAGTCAAGACCACTAGCCAGATGAGAGTATTTGTCTTTGCACCTGAAATATTATATATGTTTGTTTTCTTGTTAGCTAAACCAGTATGTTTTCTGCTTACATGAAGTTTTGTATAGTTTTTATATAATTTTTATGTTGCATTTATATGTACATGTTTTATGTGCTGTTTAAATAGTATATATTTTAGCTGTGTTTCTTTAAATTTTGTGGTCATGTGAGTCCACATTGTTTCACTTCTCTGTTTAAAAGCTAGTTTGGTATAGTGTGTTTGATATCTGATGAAGCAGCAGCAGCTGTGAAAGCACTTATTATTTATTTATTTATTTATTTTACATTTGTTGACCGGGCTAGTCTAGCTGGATATATGTCCATTTTCAGTAGAGGCCCGGAGAGAAAAGCTCCAAACATGAATATTGAGACAGTTAACAATACATAGAACCATTAAGAATAAATACAGAGGTAGCAATGGTCTAGTGAACAGTTATAATACATTTGTATACTAAACAGTATTAGTAGAAATTAACTAAACAGTTCTATAAAAACTAAACTAAAACAATTCTACAAATCACACTAGAACGTATGAGCAAGCCATAGTTATGGGAAAGAGAATATATATGTCATTGTGTTATTCAAGAGGAAGAGTAGTACTACGATTTGGAAGTACAGGTTAAAGGAGAAGGGATAGGGTTAAGAATAGAAGGGGAAAAAGATGTCAGTCTGGGTTAGTACATGGACAAAGCCAATGAGCTTTCAGATGTTCTTTAAGATGTTTTTTAAAAAGAGAAGTAGAAGCAAGGGTAGATAATTCAGCAGGAAGCTGATTCCAGAATTTTCCTGCAGTGTTTGAGAAAAGTGAATCCCCGGCTTTGTTGTTGGCTTTATTTGAGGAAACTAGAAGCTTGTTAGCAGAGCGTAGTATAGCTAGATTAGTGTAAGGTGTAATTAGATTAGTGAGGATAGGGGTATTGTTAGGGTGGTACAGGGTCTTGTGTGTAATAAGTAATTGTTGAAAGAGTATCTGGTTTTTCAGTTCTAGCCATCCAAGTTGTTTGAGGTTAAGGCAGTGGTGAGTTTTAAAGGGGGGACATGTGATGAATCTAGCTATACTATTATAACAGGTGGAGAGTTTGGTAAGGTTGTTTTTGGATAGGTTGGTATATATAACAGAGGCATAGAAGAGGGTAGAAATAAGGTGGGTTTGGGCAATTGCTTTCCTTGCAGAAGGGGTAAGGAAGGGTTTTATTCTATAGAAGGTGCCAAGTTTTCTGTTTACAGACTTTATAGTAGAGTTTATGTGTTCATCATAGTTGAGATGATTATCAATAGTTACACCTAGTAGGCAGGTTGTAGTCTCTGGGTTGATGTTGGTACCATTGTTAGAGGTTAAGGAGAAGAAAGGAATGGGTGATTTATGAGTAGGAGTAAAAAGCAGTAGTTTTGTTTTTTTAGGATTAAGGAGGAGGCAGTGTTGCATAAACCAGTTTTCAACATTCTGAAAAACAGTTTGGGTGAGGGAGTGAAGAGAGGATATATTCTTGGCTGTGCAGATTAAAGTGGAGTCATCAGCATATTGAATGCAGGTGGCTTGAGGTAAGTTCATGTGTAAGTTATTAATAAATAAGGAGAAGAGTAGGGGACCTAGGATAGAGCCCTGGGGTACTCCAATATTTACTGGAAGTAGTGAAGACAGATTGTTATGCCAAAGTACTGTTTGCTGTCTATTTTCCAGATAAGACCTAAACCATTGTATGGCTTGAGGATCGAGAGAGTGAGCCTTTAGTTTCTTTAATAGTAGGTTATGGTTAACCATGTCAAAGGCTTTTGACAGGTCAATGAATAGAGCAGAGGAAAAAGAGTTATTATTACGATTTTTATATATAGTGTCGGTAAAGGATAAAAGGGCAGTAGATGTGCTATGGAATGGCCTGAAGCCATGTTAACAGTTTGCCAGTAGGTTATTTTGTAGTAAGTGGTTAAGCAGTTGTTTGTGAATACATTTTTCCATTATCTTAGCTAATGGGGAGAGTAGAGCAATAGGGCGAAAGTTAGAAAGCTCAGTAGATGATCCTCCTTTATGTAGAGTGATGATATGGGATATTTTCCATAAAGCAGGGATTTTGCCCTCAGAGATAGTTCTGTTAATAAGGATTGAGATGGGATAGTCTATGGCTTTTATGCAATTTGTAGGTATTCAGATGGGAGATGGTCAGCAGAAGGGGTACAAGGTTTCAATTTTTGAAGAAGCTTACAGATGAGAGAAGTAGATACAGGTTGTATTTGAAAGGTGGGTAGAGAAGTATTGCAGTTATTAGGTTGGGTAGCAGTGGGGGGTGGTAAAGAATTGGCTAGGGTTTGAATGGCATCTGTGAAATAGTTATTAAAGGCATCGGGGATTAGGTTGGAGTTGCTATTGTTGAAACCGGTTGGGTCAGGAGTAGTAGTGTGACCTGGCTGAAGAAGTTTGTTTCTCCCAGACCAGAATTTTTGTGGAGTTTGTTGATTGGTTTGTTGAAGGTGTAGGAAGAAATATTTTATGTCTCTAAGAATATCCTTTTTGGTGGTATTTCTTAGTTGTTTAAATTGGAGGTGGGTTGTTGTACATTTGGTAGATCTCCATTTGGCCCAGATTTTATTTCTGAGGAGTATCTTTTGCCTAGTTTATTTTGTGAGCCAAGGGGCAGATTTGGTTTTTATTCTAGTGGAGTGATAAGGTGCATGGGAGTCTAGGATTTGAAGAAAGTTTGTATTAAAATAGGTGACAGCTTCGTCTAGTTCTAGATAGGTTAGTGGTGACCAGTCACATGCTTGCAATTCGGTTAAGAAGCTGTCTGGATTAAAGATTTTTTTTAAGTGGGAGGTTTTGAGATTATGAGTAGTTGCAATATTGACTTTTTGTCTAATAATGTAGGTAAGTACGTGGTCACTGATATCGTCTGGAAGGGTTCCTGGAGTATAAGATTCAGGGTGTCTATTGATAAGAATCCAGTCCAGAGTACTTTCCTTGCTACTAGGTTTATGGATTCTTGTAGGAGTTGTTATTAATTGTGAGAATCCGAAGAGGTTTATGTGGTTGGTAGGGTTTAGAGAACTACAAGTGGACCAGTCTATGTTAACGTCACCAAGTACAATGGTCTCCTGGGGTAGTTGGGTAGAGAGGTGACTCAGCAGGTTCTCTAGAGAATGTGTGTTATTACCTGGAGGTAGATACATGCAGATTATATAGTTAGATTTGGAGTTATTGATTTGGAGTTTGATAGATAGGGTTTCAGATTTAGAGTCTAATGATGGAAGCACATTAATGGTGGAAATTTGGAGATTAGATTTATAGAGAATGGCTAACCCCCCACCTTTTTTTATTTTACGGTCATTTCTGAGGATGTTATAGCCAGGAGGGCTAATTTCCTGGTCTAGAGTGGATGGTTTTAGCCAAGTTTCTGTAAGACATAAAATGTCAAATGAATGGATATCTAGGAGTGCATGCAGGTGGGAGATTTTATTGTTAATACTTCTAATGTTAAGGTGAGCTATCAGAAGGGAGTTAGATGATTTGTAATTGTAGAATGTATAGGTACTGTAAAATTGGTAGAGTTAGTGGGGGAGTCAGTAAAGGGGCCAGGGTTTGGATGAATGTCACCGTCTAAGAGGGGGTGTTGCTGGGGGTATAGTAGAGATTTTAGGAGTTTATAGAGTTTATTAAAAGTCTTTTTGGTAGAGAAGTAAATAATGTGGGTTGCTCTGTGGAATTTCGGTAATATATAGTTAGAGAAACAGGTTATGTTACTATGGTTAAGGAAAAAGGTGAAAGAAGATGGTAAAGTCTGTTGGCTGCAATGGTTTTGTTCAGACAGAGAAAGATGTTCGTAGGAGGTAAGTGAGTAAGGTATGGTAAGAAAGGCTAGTGTGGTAGTTAGAAATAAAAAAAATGGTGAATATAGTTTTTATTAGATGGGGCCATAGTACTAGGATTTACGTAGGGAGTATATAGTGTTAGTAGGTGAAGTAGTAAGGAAAGGAGACTGTATGAAGAGGTTTAGCAGGTTATAAGTTAAGTAGGTGAGGAAGTACCACGGGCTTAGATAGGAGGTAGAGTAGAGTAAGGTTGGGAAGTAGAGGGAGTGGTTAGAAAGAGAGTTTAGTAGTACTAATTAGGAGAGAGAGTTAAGGGTGTGGTTTGGTGATGATGAGGATTATGATAGGAAGAGATGGGATGAGGGAGTGGTCAGTGAAGTATAGGTTTAGGACCACTGGGGGTGGGTGGAATTTGGGGGTAGGGTAGGGGAGCGGAGTGAGCCCATAGGGCGAACGGAGTGGGTTGAAACAGAGAATGGAGCAGCTAGAGGAGAAATAATCATCAGAGCTGAATATTGAAGGTAAGTTAATTATGTCTAGGGTAAGAAGAACAGAGAAAAGGTAGTAGTCTGTTAGAAAACAGGCAGGTATAGCAAGTTAGGGTAAAGTGTGAAGTGTAGAGTAATTTAAGGTAAAAGAAGTGTAGAATAAAAAGCAGAATAGCAAAAGAAAAGCAGAAGAAATATTGGATGGGTTAGAGGTGCCACCTATAGGGCAAAGCTAGTATTACAAGCAGCTACAGAAAAGGGGGTGTAGGCTGTAGCCGAATATGGAAGGAGACAAGTTAGAGAGAGGGGGACTAAAAGGAGGTGTAGGAGTAAGGTCAACAAAGGTAGCTAGTTGTGTGGGGGGAGGCTGCTGGCTGACTGGGCTCAGAGTGTGCTTAGAACCCCTGGATCAACAGTGAACGGTAGTATGCAATACAGGCAGGACATAGAACATACTTTCTTATTTTCTTGAGAGAGGGAGCAGGTAGGAGAGGCAGTGAGATGAAACCTACAATATTACCTACAATAAACTAAGTTTTTAACCTGGAGAGTCATGTCTTCCTAGTGTTTTTGGATTATTTGCTTTTATTTTTGTTGGAATCTGCTATTCTGATAAGTTGGTGGTAGTTTTTCTTTGGTTTCTTACTTTTTGGATTTTTTCCACCACACTAACAGACACTATGGCTGAAGGGCATGATGTTATCAAATTGGATTATACACCGCAGAATTTGCAGCATGATAAACCTAAAGGTTTGGAGAGACTTTTTAATATCATTAATGACAAAGGAAATCCTTTGCTTGAGAACAACTTGAATGTCATGGAAAAAGATGTGCCTCCTGTAGATGTACTACAACTATAAGTTACATTCTGTAGAGAAAAATCTTTTTAAGCTCAAACGTTTGCAGTATTAGTCATACCATTTGCAAGTTTGTGTAAAGGAAGAAATACTTCTGAAAGGTCTATGGGTGTAAAAAATGCCATAGCAGGCAGACTCAGATGTGGAGCTACTAACTGAATGGCAGAAGATTAATATTTGCTGTAGCATTGAATATCTTAAGCTCCTTAGTAATTCTTCCAATAAAGAAATAGAACAGTTGATGCATGACTTGAGCAGCAGTACACAGAGCTGCTTAATTTGTTTCAAATATAGGTGGTTGACAGATACATGCCTGAGCTTACTGACACTATTTATGTGTATGAACATAAACTGGCTAAAATCAAGCACAAAAAATTAACAAGGAATTGCCTTGACTTTAAACAGGGCCATGTCTTTGCATGGTCATTCTACTGTGAATTAAAGGAAGGTGTATCTGAGAGTGTAGACTCCACTGATACTATGGTAACTACTCAAACAGCTGTGACTAATGAAACTATTATTTCAGTTAACACGGTGGTGGATTCTGCCAGTGATTCTCAGTTGATATCAGTTGTATCCAGGCAGAATTGTGAAGCACCTCAGGATCATGGGGCCAGGAAGTAAACCTTTACTGTTACAGCACAAGTGCATAGGGCAAAAGGTACTTTTGCTAGTAATGCACTTACACAGAGCAACTTGTTTGTTTCTGGAGCCTCACACAGACTTTTGTTCCTTCTGCCTATAAAGGATTGGCACCATAAAAACAAGCAAACACACTCATGAAGTTGGGGAAGACAGAAAAGGAAGCCCTAGGAGGCTGTTTTAGGGAAGCCAAACATTAAGAAGGCATTTATGAAGAAAAAAATCACTTAGTTTGGAAGTTATCCACTTAGTCACACTGAATGTGAGCATAATGTGCTAAAGAAAGGACTTTCTTTTATACCTGCAAGGTATTCTGACTATACTAATGTTATACTAGATGTGAAACTTTCTGATATAAATCTTACTTTAAAACTGCTATGTAATGATAGTAATGATTGTTATGCTGAATCTAATTGCTTCAAAAAATCTAGTAGATTTGTGCCTGCTGTTAATTCCCTTATTAATGCATTTGAGAAAGTGTGTATTCAGGATATTTATAAGTTAAAGGAATCAACAAGCAGCATGCACATAAATTGTAATTTAACTAAAGATGAACATTTAGCCCTGAAGCAACTTCAGAATAATTGTAACATAATTATTAGGCCTGCAGATAAGGGTGGGCTGATAGTAGTTTTAGATTTGGCCTGATACAATGAAGCTATGTCTAATTTACTCAATGATGATAATTTTTACTTGGTTATTAGTAAAAGCAAAGTTAAATGGATGGAAACTAACATTAGATGCACATTGAATAAGTTATATCAACAGAAATTAATACAGAAGGAGCTTCTTGACTATTTTTTGGTAAAAGACCCTTTACTTCTCATCATATAAGGGTTACCTAAGTTGCATAAGAATAGAACAAATCCACCTATGCATCCTATAGTTGCCGGACGCAACTGGTGCACCAAACCCATATCCATTTATTTAGAAAAGTCCCTGAGACCACTGCTCAGTGTCATACCACACATTTTGAAAGATACACAGCATGTTTTGAGTGATTTATACACTCATTTGGAACAATCTACTGTTGCTACCAGGGATTTGTTGTTGGCCACTTTAGATGTGACTTCTTAATTTACAATCATACTGAATGACTTGGGTTTGGGTATGATGCAAGATGTTTTGAGGCTGTACTCACAGTTTGATGAGTCAGAGAGCATGCTTGTCAAGGTTCTACCACAGTGTATATTAGAGAATAATGTGCTCTTGTTTAATGAAAGAATCTTTTGGCAGTGGAATGATGCAGCTATGGGCACATCTTGTGCCAAAAGCTACGCCAGTTTGGTTATGGCTGTATGGGAGGACAAATATATTTTCAGTGGACCTTATAAACAACAAGTAGTATTTTATAGAAGGTCCGTTGATGATTTGTCCCTTCTGTGGAATGGAACAGAAGACAAACTCAGGGAATTTGATAAGTATATTAACAATACTACAACATTTTTAAGGTTTACTTCTAATGTGTCCTCTAATAAAAAAGATTTCTTGAATGTTACTGTAGAGATGGATGGTGATGGGGGGGTTGTTCACTAGATTATATAGGAAGTCCTGTCATGTTAATCATTTAGTAACTAGAGACAGTATTTACCCCCCACACACACACACACACACACACACACACACACACACACACACACACACACACACACACACACACACACACACACACACATTTTTCAGAAAGCTGTCAGGAACCAAATATTTAGAGCTACAGGCTCGATATCCAGGACAGTGATTTTGACAACCAGCTTAATTCTTTACACATAGAATTGGTTGATAGAGGTTACGACACACACAATATTTTAGGGAACATAGGTGAGGTGCAGTCTCTTAGATCTAGCACATCTAAACCTTATTTTTCTAGAAAGACACAGCAGGTAGTGAAGGACATAAGAAAAGACTACAAACTTGGTGTTCCCTTATATTATTCCTCTGATGTTTCTTCTTATATGAAAGTAATTAAGAGACACTGGGGAATTTTAACAATGGACTGTGATATCAGTAAGTTGATAGACACTACCCCCAGATTTCTTTTTAGAAATATGAAATCACTGAAAAGGCAGCTTTGTTACCCCACCATGGATCCTGTGCAGCATAGAAATAAAGAAAAGATGCCCTGTGGTAGGTGTTCCATGTGCTTATACATTGATAGCAGTGCAAACTTTAAACATCCATACAAAAAAAGAGTTATGAGTTTCATATATTTGCTACCTGCAGTATGGAACATATTGTTTATTTAGCCCACTGTGAGGAATGTTCCAAATTTTATATAGGAAAACTGACAGGGCTCTAAGGGAGAGAATAAATGAGCATGTTTATTATATACAAAAGGGGAGCACAACAAGTGCTTTGTCAAAACATGTACTGGCTACTGATTCTAGGCACACATTGAAATGTTTTGTTTTTGGTAGAGTCTATGAGACTACATGGGATGGAGATATAAGGAATCAAACAGAACAGATGAAAGCTAAATGGATTATCAAGCTGAGGGGAGATTTGGGGCATGGGTTGAATGAGTTTGTACCTGTTAAACCCAAATTGAAGTCAAGACCACTAGCCAGATGAGAGCATTTGTCTTTGCACCCGAAATATTATATATGCTTGTTTTCTTGTTAGCTAAAGCAGTATTTTTTCTGCTTACAGGAAGTTTTATACAGTTTTTATAAAGTTTTTATGTTGCATTTATATGTACATGTTTTATGTGCTGTTTAAATAGCATATATTTTAGCTGTGTTTCTTTAAATTTTGTGGTCATGTGATTCTACATTGTTTCACTTCTCTGTTTAAAAGCTAGTTTGGTATCGTGTGTTTGATATCTGATGAAGCAGCAGCAGCTGCAAAATAGCTTATGACCTACGATAAACTAAGTTTTTAACCTGGAGAGTCGTGCCTTCCTAGAGTCCATCAGTATTCTTGCAGAATCAAATTATGTTCTATCATTTCAAACAAATGTTCATATCTCTGGAACCATAGGAGTTATGAAAGAAGTATAAATGGCAAACTCTTCAGCTCAAACTATTTTTATAGTGGTAGCATTCTTTAGATTCTAGATATTGAAAGGAATTTTATAAGTCACAGTAAACACAGTTTAGTATTACTTTTGTAATATTTTGTAAACAACTTACAATATCTCAGCAACCACTCGACTTACACACATACTGTCAAGCAGCATTTTATTCATCTAGCTGAGAGCTTTCATGTGAGGCTTAGGAGATATTTAGGAAAATGTGAAAATTACATCTATATAAATTAATATCATAAAAAACAACAGTTAATATCTCTTTACCCGCAATATACAAAGGTCAAATATTAATGCAGTTCAGTTTGCCATTGTGTAAGCTTTAAGAAGAAATCTTAAAACCTTGTACATAGCACAGTTTTGGAATTATTGATGCAAATATGAACAAGCAATATTTGACACCTAGAGGCGTCAGTAGGTGTTAATTGCAGATACACCTGGAGGTGTCACTCAGGTATAATAGATTAACACTTATTATTTTCTTTTTGATTTATTAAGTACACAAGGTTGCTGTAGTAGTTTTTATTGGTTTGACAAACATATAACAAAATATCAAAAAAGATAATTTGCTGTGGTTGGGGCTCCCCAGGACCAAGGGGCCCTGAGCAACCACAGGCTTCACTAGTTCCTAAAGTTCACTATGATAGATAAATGGAAACAGGCAGAGGAGAGGGAATCACTTTTTTTCTCTGCCACAATGCAACAGCAGCACTAACAAGTCTTGACCTAACTCTGCACACCTTCAACAAGGTGCTAAACTGTTTAGAGCTGAGGAAGCTTTGTAGACAATAGATTAAATTATACATATTAGTATGATGCCAGGGTATTAAAGACTGATTCAGAAATGCAATTTTATATTTCCTTACTTCAAACTGCTCTTATCTTTGGGAGCTCTGCTTACCCTGCAATATGTGTGTTTCCAATCACATCAAAATGCATGTAAGCCTGTTACTTCTGTGAATGAATGACAAAGGGAGAAATGCACAAAACTCATAACTGAAATGCAGGGTAGAACTTTCTGCAGTTTCTTACAAAGGCCCTAACTGCTTGTATATAATTAACTCAAAAAATGTTTGGGGTCAGAAAGAAAGAAATATAAACATGCTATTACAAGTCTCTTCAAAGAAAGCAGTCTGTAGTAATTAAATGAAAAACTTCTACTTTGTAAGTAGGGTATCTGAATGTGGGAAAAAAATAATTAGTCCTTCTTCTGTTGTGTGTAGAAAAAGTGATATAACCAGATGTCACTCCTCCTTTTTTGGTAGGGAACAAAGATGATGAGATGAGATGTATATATTTAGTGCTGAAAGCAAATTCAAGTCTTGCTTGGGAGATATTTGTGACACATCTA
Source organism: Protopterus annectens (assembly GCF_019279795.1). Taxonomy (NCBI): domain Eukaryota; kingdom Metazoa; phylum Chordata; order Ceratodontiformes; family Protopteridae; genus Protopterus; species Protopterus annectens. The sequence goes on from NC_056743.1 coordinate 1,673,843,956, forward strand.
TGATGGACTACTGTTTGCAATTCTGCCTTGCATAATTTTGCTAGGTACAGTATTTCTTCATTAAGAGACAGTGAAAGTATTTATCTAGCTTAGTTAGATTTCTTCTTTAAACATTCTGTCTCTACAGGTATTCCCTGAGCGTTGACATGACCTGTGTATATGTAGTGTGTATCATCATAGTATCCTTTACTTTCACAAAGTAGAATTTCTATTTATTGACTTTTAAGGTCTTGAATTGAGAATGTATGTATGTATGTATGTATGTATGTATGTATGTATGTATGTATTTATTTATTTATTTATGCAATATGATTTGTCTTCTGAAAATCTGCACCAGGGCTAGCCACCCAGCATTGTGGACCTTGGTTCTAGGTGATTGTCGCTGTTGAAGTGACACCCTTATCCCATGTGCAAAAATTGGAAAAAGGGATTATAGATGGATGGATGGATTTATCACCTGAAAATAGAATAGCATTCAGCACTGTAGGTTCCAAAATTGTGTTATCTGCTTGTATTTATCCAAATTGTTTGAACATATTACCTGTGAGATATCACTTTGTTTGAACATACTACCAGCAAGACCTTACTCTTATAGTTTATATTTGGCTAATTCAGGACTGGCAGACTACTGGTATAGTTGTTGCTCAAATCTTGGGTGCTAGCAGTACTATTATGCCAGAAAAGAAGCTGTGGGGAATGAGAAAAATATACCAGCATTCTCTAGGCACTATATTTGTGTTTGGTAGTGTGTGTGTGTGTGTGTGTGTGTGTGTGTGTGTGTGTGTGTGTGTGTGTGTGTGTGTGTGTGTGTGTGTGTGTGTGTGTGTGTGTGTGTGTGTGCGCGGCGTGCGTGTGCATGCGTGTGTGTGTGTGTGTGTGTGTGTGTGTGTGTGTGTGAGTGCACGCGTGCACGTGCACATGTGTGTGCGTGTGTGTGTGTGTGTGTGTGTGTGTGTGTGTGTGTGTGTGTGTGTGTGTGTATGTGTGTGTGTGTGGTGAGACAGAGAGAGAGAGAGAGAACATTTCATTTGAAAGGCAGCTACTGTGGACAACAGCATAAGAAGAAATTTTAGTTAGAGAAAATGGTGAGAAATGGGCTCAGGATGCTAGGACAAACCCTCAGCTTTGTAAATGACCAGTATGCATCATAGTCTGGGTATAGAGGTTGGAAGGCCATATCTAGGGCAGTAATGCATATTCTTTTATGTTCTTGTGACCAGGTTAAATTTGTTGAATTGAGTAATGAATAAGGCTTGTGTGCACTTTTTTATTACTTTAATCCTTTTGATAGCAGAGGTGTGACTAAAGAGACAATTTCCATGGTAACCATTACACTTATCTAGGACAGGAAGCATAGCCAAGAGCCATAGCCTGTGTTCCACACATAACTAAGTAGTACACTGTTTGGCAATTGTGGGTTCAGTCCCCTCCAGTGAAAGCCTGAGCTGTCACATGTGGTGTCATCCATCACAACTAGTACATTCCTTAAGCTACAGGCTATATTTATTTGCATTATTTTAACTGCATATAATCAATGTGGTGGAAACTGGTAAGTCAAATCACATATTCAGATATTTAAATTTAGATGACAACTCAGGATGTGTATTAGAGGGGTATGCAAAGGGAAACTTATGAAGTCTTCAGCCAATCATAAGCTGTGTTACCTTTCCTCGGAGCAGTTTAGTTTCAGTGTTTTACAATGTAGCTGCAGCTAATTCTTTTCAGTGTCAAGAAATTCAGATTCTTACAGCCATGGGTGTCCTCCCCAGCATAATTACTCAGTTTTAATATCCCAAAATCGTTTGGGTTTCTAATACCATGATGTGAATGGACCACAATCATAAGTTAAACTACGATTAAAGTTTGTGAAATTAGTATAGTTTTAATATTTGATATTAGACAAAGTGCTTTTTTCAGTACACACAATGAACCCGTGAAGTTACATCTATTTGTAGTATAACTAACTAAAATTGTAAATTATTTTTTATGAGGCCCATTCATCCTACTACTATTGGAACTATTTGGGTACCCTTCTTGCATATTGCTCTAATTTCTACTTGCAAATCCTGGTATTTTATAAATTTGTGTGCCTCTGTATGTAACACGCTCTAATTACTGGATATAGCAATTTCAATGATCAGTGTGACTTTGTCTTCTTTTCATGGACTACTATGCCTGGTTTTCTCACATCTGTTTTTTAAACTGTTGGTGATGGGTAATCTGATGTGATATAAACTTGATCATTCTCTATAATGCATTGTGGATCATGTTTCCAATGCTACTGGGTTACTTCAATATTGTAATGATTGCAAAATCATGAATGCAACAGTCTTGCCACATTATTAAGCCATTCTGTATACAGGCCAGTTGCTATTAATGCATCACACCCAGCAACAAGGTGCTCAATTGTTTCCAATTCTGTTTTATAGAACTTGCATTTGTCTGTTTTTCCGTATATGTTCAATGGATTTTGTAAACCAGTGTGCACATAGTCCACTATCCTGGGATACTAATATTAACCTTTTATCTTTTGGTTTAAATTCACCTCTACTTAACCATTCCTGAATCAAATCCTGATCAACATGAGGTTGTTCCAGGATTTTTCTGTGCATGCAACTATATTTATGCCTTTTCCACATTTCTTGCCTTCTCATCTGATCCTCCCCCTTACATGCTTTCTTTTGCTTTTAGGCAAATTCAGTTGCTGCCTGATTTTTGTCTACTTCTGGTTTAGTTTCCATTCCTGCTAAATTAATCTGAGATGTCATCTTAGATTTATTCTCTTTATGTTTTAAAATGTTCACTATGTTTGGATCTGATGAGATCAACAGATAAGCATGCAATCTTATGACTGCAGATCTATACATATAATCATTTTCAAGGAGGACCATACCTCCTTCAGATTGAGGAGTGTAAAATCTTGGTATACATTGATTTTTATATATTATTTGATAAACATGAAACATTTTTCTTGTTCATCTGTCCAACTGATCCAGTGCCTTTTGGGGCCAGTCAATCACCCCAAAAGTTAGAACAGGAAAAGTAAATTGGTTTATAGCTTGGACTTTGTTTCTAGATGTCAGGGTTGTTTTAAGTATTAATTTTAATCTTCTAAAATATTCTTTACTGAGTTTCGTTTGGATATGTTCATGCTATAGTGTGATCCTTCATCAGTTCAAAAATATTTATACACTCCGGCATGATCAAATTCCTTTAGATCACATTCTTGTCCCAGACTGTTATTTTCTCGGTGCTGCAGCTTTTCTGCTTTAACTATAGCTTTTGCACATTTATAAAGCACATTTATAAAGCCCAAATGATATTCTCATATCATCTGAAAAAGTTTTTACCATTTTTAGATGTGCTTTCAACACCTCATCTGATGAAGTGTACAGTTTTAAGTTATCATGTAGGCACACCTTCATCCATAACTGTGTGATACTTACAAATGCTGTGTTGCAATCTCTCAATGCCATACTTAGATTCTTCCACTTTTTTACAATTCTCCATTAAGACTTTGACAACATTGTTCCATATGAGCTCCTTTTGTTACCCTTTTGTTCTATTGCCATGACTGAGTTTGCTTCTCAATGACTTTAAACGCTGCAGGCATAAATTCTAGTATATAGTTTATAAACTGTCGAAAGGCAAGTTATTAGTCTATAGTTTTTTTATGATACCTTGAACATTTACTATTAAAGAGGAGTATAATTTATTCCTGTTGTTAACCTGGTTGTTATCTGCTCACAGTGCACATATAAGTAGTTTTTACTCAGGGCTAAATCTTTGTGAAAAAGATGTTAATAATTATAACCAGAAGTTAAGTACTGTGCCTGGGCCCGGAGTTTTAAAGTTAGGAGCTTCTCTTAATTTTTTTTTCAATTTCTCTAGCCATTACTTCATTCAATTTGATACTTTACACATTTGAAGTTCTTACTGCTTTTTTTAGCTTCTTCTATCCATTCCTCATCTGTGTTATATTCCTCAGGGTCTTTATTGATACTTCTCCAAAATGTATTCATTTCATCTTTTTGATGGTGTTTCTGTTCCTTTTGCTTCATTTGCCAATTCTATATTAAACTTTTGGGGGTCATCAATGAATTGTTTATTTTGTATGTTTCCTTTATATTTATCTGCATATCTTCTAAGTTTTTCTACCTGTGCTGATACATTTAGTATATTATTTGCAATACTGTATGATAGATCCTGGTCTGTTCTAATACTGCATGTTGCTTTTATCACATTTATCCTTCTAAGCATTTTGCTGATCTGCTCCCTCTTCTATACTCTCCTAACAGTGACACTTCTTGTATTACTCATATTATAGTTTTCTCTATTTGATACTTCCATTATGGCATTTGATTTATTCCATTCCTTTTCCTTATTGCCCTTCTGTAATCCACTTTTTCATTCTTCTTAATATAGTGTTATATTAATATAATATATACATATATATATATATATATATATATATATATATATATATCTATATATATATACTCTTCTTAATATATTTTTCTTAATATATCTAGTAATTTTCCCTTAGATCATTTTCTTTGTATCAATTTAACATAATTACAATATATAAAAGAACAGAAGAAATGTAATCTCATATACTGTTATACAATGTGAGGAATACATTGAATAATCAAGGTGATCTTGTACAATTAACATATTTTGAGTCTTGGTATTTCAATAACAACATTTCAATGCTATTTTAACCACTAAAAAGTCTTAGTCGAATTTATAGATCTCATTCTGATCACTTCTTTTTCTGTTTTACATAGTATTGCTATTAAATGTAAAACTTCTTTGAGTGTAGGAACTGAGTTTGATTTCCAGTGTTTTGTAACAACTTTTCTAGCAAATTGTCAAAAGACTCCAAAACCTTAATACAGGAAGGAGAGCATTTATTAGTATTAGTGATATAGTTAAAGGACAATTAATTATCAGACCATAACCCCTTAAAATACAATTATCTCTTCCCAATAGACATTTAATTTTTCACATTCCATAAACATGTGTCCAGTCAGCTTTACTACATCTCCAACAAACTGAAGATGTCATTTTACTAAACTTGGAGATTTTATAGGGAGTATCAAACATTCTATGTCTATATTTCCACATAAAAACATTTCCAGTATAAACTTGAAGGATTTTGACTAATTGAATTAAGTAACAAAGTTTTATTCTTGCCATCTACTGAGTTACTCAATCCACTACTTTATAAAAAGTTCCAGAATTTTGCATCAAAATTATCATCATTATTATTATTATTGATATTATTATTATTATTATTTATAATTAAACTAAGAAAACCTTCCTTTGTAGGTTAATTTATCTTTGATGCAGGAATTCATATGTTCATATAATAGGGGAATGGTGCTCTGTCCCTCTTCCCTCATGCTCTATAAATTCATTTAATTTCTTACTGTTGGATAATATTAGCTGGCTAACATATTAATTCAGCTTGTAATCCTCAATTAAATATTCTTGAGACTTTTTGTTTTTCAAAACAATCAGACCATAATACTGATCTATTCTTGTTTAGTAAATTCATTTAACATTGTTCTTGAGTTTCCTTAAATGTAGAGGTGTGTGCAATATGAAAGCACAAAAATGTCAATGTTCATATTAGTGGAGTTTTAAAAACATATTTCTTAGCTGTTTTAAGAATTGATTTCATATAAGCAGAGTCTAAAGACTCAAATTTCCTTCTAAGTTAATTTTTATTTACCAGATAGAAGAGTTGTTACTTCTTTGTAATTTATCATATTTGATAAACTTATAAAAAAATAGTATAATCTGTTCTTGAATGGTTTTCCATTGTCTAGTGAAAATTGAATCTTTCCAGAGTATAACAGAGTTAAAGTTTGCAGCAACAAAATAAGATTCTATATTTGGGAAGCTGATACCACCATACTCCCATTATCTTATATGATTTCTATAATCAGTTCTTGACTTTTTAGGATATCATAAGAATGAAGATAACATGTTTTTTTCATTTTCTTTAAAAGTTTTTGTAAGGTATTAAATCTATTGAGTGTAATATATATATATATATATATATATATATATATATATATATATATATATATATATATATATCGGTCTATGCCATATGACCCATTTTTTGGAAACTCAAAAAAGCATCAAAGGGACCATAAGATTTAGTTTCCAAAAACTCAAAAATTGAAAAATCCACACAAAAATCTACCTTTTTTACATTTTTGCAGGAGGGCAAGCCTCCTGCACCACTATGTTTAGGTCTGCACCTCCATATCCCTTACAAATTATATATACCAACTCTGAGATCACATTACAGTGAGAAAAAGGGTACATTTCCTGATCTCCATTCAAAAGCTTATGGAGTTTGAGTTTTTGAAAACCTGTGTGTGTGTGTGTGTGTGTGTGTGTGTGTGTGTGTGTGTGTGTGTGTGTATGTGTGTGTGTGTGTGTGTGTATATATAATATTATCATTTTAATAAATACTAAATTATCTTCAAAAGTAAAAAAAAATCATTTAATTTCTTAACAAGATGTAACACTTCTTCAATTATTTTTTTAAAAATTATTATTAATAATCTTACTCTCATCTTGAAATATTTTTATTCCTAATATTTAACTTATTTTTCTTCTGAATTATATTCATATTTATCTTTAAACTTACTGACTAGCAATTGATTTAACACTAACATTTCACTTTCATTATTACTAATAAAGTTCAGCAGCAATACTTCTTGAAACTTTAAATTTCTGTATCTATTTCTTCAATTGAATAATTTAAATCCTCGATAGCTAGTAACATATCATCTGTAAAAAGCTGTATTTTAGACTGACTCTTGCAAGAATATAGCATCTCCTCTGTTTAAGTTTAGATAGCCTATTAATGACTTCCTTTTGTTGTCATTATTTAATCCATTTACATTAATAGATAATAGAATAAAAATATACACACTCTGTATTTATGAATTCTTTTAAAAGTTAGTATGACACCTTTATCTACCATATTAATTTAATTGTGTAAGACTCTAATGCATTCTGCCAATACTGTCTTAACATTCAACATTGTTTTAAATTCTTCTTTTTTACAAACTAAACTACTAACACTCATAAATAAATCAAAAAGAAGTCTAACACTGTAACTGTATATATTACTAATAAAGCATGACCTATCATGGATACCAAAGTGGTTTGTTTGCCTACTGAATCTCTTTACCTACCAAAACCTAAAAATTCAAACACAAAGTAATCAAAAGCTACTGTAACTTGCAAATAATTAATATAATATTATAAATAAGTTAAAAATAACAAAAGACTATTAATTTGGTTATATGTTTTGCCATTTAAAACTATTCCCCATTAGTATATACTTATTTAATAATCCTCTTGTATTAATCACAAATATTTAAGAAATCTAGCAAATATTGTACTATATACTGATTAATGTAATAGTAGTATAAATCATCCATTAAATATTCCTAAATTATTCACTCATTCAACATTATTATAACTAATAATTTTTGAAAGACTGTATTGTGGAACTTTCCTCCTCAGGCATCCACTAAAAATGTGTATTTTCTGGCCCAATCAGACTTTCCCAGTAAACAAATGTCAAATAAATGCTTTCTAAACTGGGGGCACATTCTTTATTCTCTCATTCCTGCTGGTATTCTTCAGAAAATTCCAGAAATCTTCCTGTGATATATTCTGTTCAGCTGCATCCCATGTCATCCATTTCTCTTTCATTAAGGAACTCACTGGCCTATTACTCTAGAATATTGATTTGTAAGAGTTGCCACTGTTTGCTGCTCCTTCCCATGCTGTGCTACCACAACTGAACTTTTGAGCTGGTTTCCTACTAAAAGCACTGGAAAACCTTCATGTGAGGACTCATTGTTCCATCATGCTGTGATGTTACCATAGTTGGATTTTCTAAATTAAATACTTCACTTCACAGGTAATCCATAATTTCAGTTTCTATTTCTTTATCTTCTACAATCCTAATCCTCTTTTCTACTGTCCCATTTTGTTTTCTTATTTTTTTGTATTGTGAAATTTTCCATATCTGAGATGCCTTTGTCAGTATTTTTTTTCAAATATCTTTGTTGCTGCTTTTTGGATTGATTAGTTTTGCTTTTTCCTTTACATAAATATTGAACAATATTATATCTCTTTTTCATTCCCACATCCATATTTCTTTTTCAGATATCACTCACTCTACACATTTGTCCTTATTTTAAGGAGTCATTGTTCCATCAAGCTGTGACATAACCTGTGTTAGACTTTTTATACTAAATATCTTACTTGCATGTATTCTATAACTTCAACTTCTATTTGTTTAACTACTTTATTAATCTTCTCTTCTTCATTCCCCATTCATGTTATTTTTTTGTCTTGTGAAATTTTCTATATCTGGCTGCCTTTGCTTGTATTTCTCTTCAATTACCTCTGGAGCTGCTTTTCTGTATTAATTAGTTTGGCTTTGTCCTTTTCATAAATATTGCACCATATCATATCTTTCTTTCTTTTTCTTTTTTCTTTCTTTCTTTCATTCTCTTTCCCATGTCTCTGTTTCTTTTTATACATTCCAAAACTCTTTTGTTCATTAAATTTTTGCACTTCCTCAGTCAATTCATTTTCCAAATGGTCCAATGCATCTTGGTCTATATAATGTTTTTCATGAATCTGTTGTATTAGTGAACACAAATTTGCCTTTGAAGCTTTTGACAGTTTGTCTTGAGCAAGTATTTTTCTTTCCTTTAATTTCTCTCTTAATTTTTAGAATATCTCCTATATGGAAATTCAGGGCTTCTTGCATAATAGTAATGATACAGGATTTCTTTCTTAATCTCAACAGTCCACTCTATCATCTTTATGGCTCTTTCTGGACATCAGGTTTTGTGTTTGTGTGTGTGTGTGTGTGTGTGTGTGTGTGTGTGTGTGTGTGTGTGTGTGTGTGTGTGTCCTTTTGGAAAGCAGTAATAAGAAGTGGGATTAGAAACTTTAAGTACCACCAAAAAAAACATTAGTGCCTCTAAGTGTATTATTTTTCAGTGTCTTTCATAAAAAAGTGAAGATGGTTTTGTCAGAAAATGAAATAGTCTCACTAAAGTGATATTAGACTGAAGTAATAACATTTCAGAGGAAGGTATGACTCCACAAAGGAGAGAGACAGAATTCCAAAATAAATTGCTTCATGGAAAACAGTAGTCATGGAGGCCTGTTTAATCCTCAAAAGACCTGAGTTTTATTACTGGCACAAGTACCAAAAGAGCCAGCTATAACAGCATGGGATTTATCAGCATAGGTTGGTTCATCCATCCTTAGAGAGGAAGTTAAAGTCCTGTCTGATGAGGGAGATGAATTTTATGGGCTATGATATAGAATCAGAATTGCCTAGACATGGAAAGGCCTTGCTGTGTCTAATAATGGTTGTGCCAAAAAAGCAATTACTAGAAAATGGATATCAAAATCTAAATCAACTATACTAGAACTAGTGAATATAGTAACAGAGATAAAACAACTGGAATTGAGATCTTTAGAAAAGGGTAGGAGCAAACTACATAGGAAAAAATATGAATTGTGGGAACAATACAAACAATTGAGGAATACGGTTTAATTAGGCGTGAGGACTTAAACGAGCTGTGTAATGTTTGACTAAAGAAGATTGAGTAGGTTTATTTATTTTTATTTTACATTTGGTAAGCGGGTAATGTCAGACTGGGCTAAAAAGAAGCCCATTTTCAGCAGAGACCCAGGGAGAAAAGCTCCCCAAAACAATGTTTACAATATATATATACTCATATATTGCTAATTATGGTATTACAAAAACTTCTATGAAAGTAATACCTTATATGTAGTAAAGTGTAAAAATCAGGTTAATACAAATCAAAAGTCACAGTACTAGCTACAAAACAGACAAATATATGAACAGAACAACAATAGATTATTAAGTGATTTGAAACTGGGAGTGCATCAGTATGGTTTGTGATGTAAAATACTTGCAACTAGGGTTGTGTCGGTGTGGTTTGTTTTCATTTATATAAATATACGATTGCCTGGGTAGTAAGTGATCATTTAATAAAGATGTTTCTTGTTTAAAAATTAAAAAAAGACAGGAATTGAATAATCTATGTAATGTTGCTTAGGTTATATGATAGATAGCAATATATGTTAAGTATAATGTTTGTTATGCTAATTTGCTTATGTCACAAGTGATAATTCAATAAAAATGTTTGAAAAAAAAAGAGTGCAACCTGGTGGAAAGTCCTAGTACTGCACTCCAATACACGTGAACACAGGAATGATGTTGGCCAAGTGGTACATATACTTCAGTCAAGTATCCACTTGTGTACAGAAGCATCCATTTGCAAGCAGCACAGCCTTAATAGATATTGCACTTTGCCTGTCTGCCAGCCAACAGGAATAGGGCTGTTAAGAATATAAGGGGAGCAAAATGTCTTCTAAGCTCTTGCAGGGTGGTGGCAAATGTCCATGGCTTTTACATCTCTTTATAGGCCTCTTCATCTACACAATTGGGGAAGGAAAGAATGGCCACAGTATGAACATGTCTGGATGTTGATAGTGAGGATGGAGGTGCAAAGTGAAGATAAAGAAAAGTCAGTCTCATAATTCAATGAATAGTATGTTGAAGAGTATAATTCCATAGTGTAACCATGCTCAAATGATCATTTGGTAGACTTGGAATACAGCCAAAAAGCATGTTTTCAAAGATGTTGGTGGACGACATCATCACCACAGATGTGCTTCAGATCTGATAACTAAAAGGAAGTGGTCTTTCATGTGAATTGGTCCATTATCAGCTTCATGACATTACCCACACATATACTAATAACCTGTATGTGATTTGTATATTTTCATTAACTGCTCAACTAACAAAATGTCATGAACTGCAAAAATGAATATATATGCAGATGAAGAACAAAAGAAGGGAGCTGGCATTTAAACATTTCTAGCAAATTCACTATTGAAATATTTGGATGAAAGTAAACAATGTATGCAATAAAGGGCTTGATCTGATTATATTCCTTGTAATAACATAAATAATGAATAATACAGAACCTCTTCATTCATTTTTTTTCATTATTATACCTTACTTTTTTCTTTCTTATACACATTGTAGAGTCCTTCCTTCTAGCTGCTAACCAACGAATCAGATGGGCCAAACCTGTCAGTAGCTTTCTTTCATTTTGAGTCAATGTTCCCTTTACACTGCAAAAGGCTACAAGATCCTTCCCAGCTTCATTAACAAAAGGGATTCTACAAGTCCAATAGCTTCAGAAGTCATTCTTGCTACATTTACATTGGGTGCTGGCATGTAGTGGCATAATAGTGGAGCAGGCAGACACACACACATATACACACATGCACACACACATGCGCACACACACATGCGCGCACACACACACACACACACACACACACACACACACACACACACACACACACACACACACACCCTGCAATCTTACTAAATGGGGAATATTCTACAAAACTCCATATACAACTTAATCCGTTTTTACTCTGATGTCAAAGCAATTTGCCCATACCCATGTTGTTGGCCTTACAGAAAATTAGTTGCCTTGCCTCACCAGTACCTGGCCACTCAGGTTTGTAAATATTTTCTGTGAATCAGAAAAAAATGCATTATCTGCAGAATGGGCCAATAGCAGTTGGTACAGTAAGGGAAATCAGAGGCTCACATTTCAGTAAATAATATAATGTAGCATACAAAATATATTGCTTATAAAATTAATAGCTTTACAAGTGTTACATCTGTTAATGTTTTCTCCAATAATACCATCTGTTAAAGTATATCATATCAGAATAAATACATCTTCACGCTCTTAAGGTAAATCATTAGGTATGTTTTTTTCTTTCACTTTAGAAACATTGTTTTACTGAGTAAACCTTTTTCTGTAAAGAATCTGGAAATCAATATTCCTGTTGCTAATATTTCCCAATCATAATCTTAGTGTCCTTTTGCCAATAGGGACATAATGGAATAAGAAGAAAATATCCCTTTTCTGTTGTGAATGTACAGTAATTGATTAGTTGTTATCCCTTGCCATCTGCCACTATTTATTTTGATAAATCTCTGTAACCACAGTAGCTAATCTATTGAATTTTTTCTTTCTTTTTTTAAATCTCTAGTGCTGACAAATACAAAATTATTTTGCTGTGGCCATGTCTTTACAATTTTAATTTATCTTTAACCCTCCATAATCTGTCTCTGTCTTTTATCTAAGATGATACAAAAGTAAACCTAAAGTTTCAGTTTTTATTCAGATATGATTTTCTTATTTAACACACTGTCTAGTCACAGTATTTAAAATAATGCTGGCATTCACTGCAGCAAAGATATACTCCTCACAAATAAGTATACTGTTCTACAGCGATTAACAACATTATTCTTTTCCAGGAAATTATTTTGGACAAATAGCTCAGTGTACTTTAATAAATAATTGTTTTGGGAGAAAGCTTGACCTGTTCTGCAATATTACCATGGGTGTTATAAACCACTATGTTTTCCTTTTCCATATTAAAAAAACATCAACTGTTGTAATGATGTTTCCACTGTATTCAGTCTTATATCATTTATGACATATTAAGTGTGTAACCTGTACATTTTAAACCTTTACAACATTAAAAAAATGCAATTTAAGCAAAGGTGATTTTGTATACGTTTGTTAATCACACTGTAATAGATTAGTATGTGCAAGGAAGTAAACAGACTTCCTGAAGGCTAGGCCCTTGAACTTTTACTGTTCACACTCCTACCAAATACTTGAAGATGTTAACCTGTTCTACTATTTTCCCTTCTCTTTCACTTTTCAGCTTCTTCTAATTTCCTACATTTGCAGCTATGTTATCATTTCTGTCTATACTGAGCTTCATTCCATGTGCCTTCAATTTTGCATTCCATTTTCCTAGCATTTGTCAAAGTTCCTGTTCAGAATCTGCTTGTAATGCCACATCATCTGTATACAGGAGATGATTTGTCCACTCTGACCTCTTTGCTAATGTAGTCCAGTATTGGGTTCACAGCCAAATGATGATGTACACCCTCTCCCACTAGAAAACCCTGTGTGAGTCCAAGCACTATCCATACGTGTATCACTGACTGCTTCTCCATAGGCTGCATTAATTCTACAAATGTTTCTGAGGCTTTGAACCATTTCACAACTGTGAAAATCAGCTTTACTGGGACCTTATCATATGATTTCTCCAAATCCATGAACAGCCAGTTGGGATCTTCTCATCTCCATTATCTGTCACACTGCAAACACTTGCTCACCTGTGCTGCATCCTGTTCTGAAAATAATTGCTCATCTCCTATCTTTATTATTTTTTTTACTTTAAATATTAATTTATCAATCACCCTCTCAGTCACTGACATGCAGTGTGCAGGAGTGCAATACCTCTGTACTGCCGACACATTTGTGAATGTCCACTTTGTTCTTGTATAGCAACACTAGAATACTTCTTGTCCAGCCATCTGGGCTATGCTTCTCTCTATTGCATCAAGTTCCATGTTACCCTAACTCACCTAACATCTTGAACATATCTGATGTGCCTTATTCTGCACATTCTGCTTTCCCTGACATTATTTTTCTTAGTGTAGTTCGTACTTCCAGGGTTGGTTCTTCTTCCGTCTTGGTTGAGTGTTGTGCATGTATCAACACATCTTCTGTGGCATTTTCTTCATTCAGAAGCTGTTACTACTCCTCCTTCTCATGGATTTCATCTGGATTGTGATCAGATCGTTGTTGGCATCCCTTATGAATGCTTGTCTGACACTATCTTCTTTACCTGTCTGATATTCTTTTTGCCGTCTGCTTAGTCACTTTCCAGAAGCTGATAAAGTTTCTCTGATGCCTTGTTCTTTGCTATTGTGACTTCTCTCTTCACCTCTGTTTGACAGCTAGACTTTTTAGTGTTTATCTTTTCTATGTGCCAGTTCTTCTTCTTTCCTTTGATAACTTTCTGGACATCTGCACCCCCCCCCCAGCTTTTCTTGTATATTTTGTCCCATTCATGGTTCAGCAACATGTCTCTTCTACAGTCGCACATACTGTTTTGAGATACTGTCCTTCTTCAACTCCATCTATTTCCTCTTCTCATGAATAGCTAGAGCCCTGAGCATTTTCTTGAACTCCTGTGCTTTCTCTCTAGTCAAATTCCAGGTCTTCAGACTAGTTCCTTTTGACGATAAAGCCTGCTTTGACCACTGCTTATAGCTTATTGTGGCCTGTAATTTTTTGATGTCCAACAGCTTAACTTTTGGATGACTTTCCAATATCTGATTCAACCCCATTGCCCTTTCCTTATTAGTAGAAAGTCTACCTGAGTGCCAGGATGACCACCCTTATATGTGATCTTATGACTGTTTCTGTTGTCAATGTGTTTGTCACCACCAAGCCATTTTCCAGACAGAAACCTAGAATAATCTCTACTACTTTATACCCATTGTCCCACACATGTGAACAAAGCAGTCCTCAAATCCTGTCCTTTCTTTCCTGCTATGAAATTTCGGATTCCCTGTCATCAGCACCATCTCATTTTGCACTTTTTACGCTGTTTTCCTTGCCATCTATGGCCTGTAGGTCACAGAATGAGATTGTGAATACTGCACAGTTTTTGCAATCATGCTTAAGTGTCATGAGTCTGTCACTGATCTTGGTGACATTCCTCTCCTTTAAAAGATTTTCTCTAACCACATTTACAACATAATGTTTAGACTGTCTTCTCCCAGGCAGAAGGTTCCGGATCCCAAGCTAACTGACTTTGCTACACTGCCCTTGTTAAATATCTTCCGGATAAATAGGCAGTTCAGTGTCCTCTTTAGCATTGTACCATCCACTTCCAAGAAGTATCCTGTTAGTAAACTTGTATTCTGTGTAGAAGTCCCTAGTTGATTTTTGACAGATTGATTTGCTTTACATCCAGCTTTTTTCCTCAGCAAAAGTTATTCTATGTAACCCGAGGTGGGCAACAGGACACCATCAGGTCAATAGCTTATTGACAAGGGAAGATGTTTTTTATGACAGGCACACACTGGGCAATAGGGGCACATAGACCCATTTCACCATTAGTGTAGGTCCCTGGCATAGGCCAAGTCCTCATCCTACTTCATTCTTCCCATGCCTGTTTTTAGTGACATTAGTTAACATGACAAAATCACCTAGGCTGCTCTCTTTGAATGCTTATTTGTGGGTACTGTCTGCTGTCATACCACAAATTCATTTGTAAAGGCTGGCCTTGAATCCAGTACTTTCCATCCTGAAGATGGGAACTCCCTGCATTTTTTGTTTGTTTATTTGTTAGTTGGAATCCAAAATAAAACAAAACTCATCTCTGTCTATATTTAAACACAACTTGGATCTATGAATGGGTCAATGTTACTTCAGTGAAAGATGTATTCAGCGACTACATCTTCAGCGCTCACCAGCCACCAAAATTAACTTCTATGAACTGTAGAAAAGCCAATACAGAGAAAATAAAATAACAATGTAACAGTAATAATATGAAATATATACAGCAAAAAGCAGAGACATCACAAGAGTCTCCATACAAATTTACAAGGTATAATGATATAATGCACAAAAAATAAAAGAAATCCAATGTAACCATAGGAGGAAATTAAGAATGAGTGAAATATACCAATGTAGATAGATAAAAGGTACAGAATCTGTGTCTCTAGTAAATAAATTGTGAGAAATATAGAAATAAGAGCAGTGACCACAGATTTACAGTGGTATTTAGTAGTGACAGGGTGATTAAGGTTAGTAGCAGGAGGGAAACTGGTTAATACAATTACGACAAATAGTGTAAAAGATAGAATTGTTAAAGAAATTAAATAGAGAAGACACAATGCAGGGTAATAAGGTTGATTGTGAGGCTAAGAAGCAAGGTTGAGACTGATACATGTGGAAGTCAGGTAACGGCATCATGGGTAATAGTAGGAGCATTACTGCAGTCACATATCCAGTTATAAAGGAGATGATTATGAAGGGCAATTTTGAATTTTTGGGGATGCTGTTCACTATGTATAGAGGAAGGGAGGTTATTCCATAATTTGGCAATGGTCCAGGAGTACAGGAATTTTCCTGAAGGTAGATTTGGTTTATGGATTTGAAGTAAATGCTGGTGTTCAGAATGAAGGGGCCAAAGAGAAGAGTAGAGGGCAAGTAGGGAAGTGAGAAGAGGACAATTTACTGGTTTATGGATGAGCTTATGTGAGGTGGTCATCTCAATAAGTAATAGGTGGTGAGGGAATTCTAGCCATTGTAGTTTCCTTAGGGCAGAGCAATGATGGGAAGAGTGACAACAACCTGTAACAAATTTGGCAATCTTATTGTAACAGGATTCTAGCTTTAGTTTCAGAGAAGACTGTAGGTTAATTAACAATGGTGCACCATAGGCTAGAGATGGTTGAAGATAGGTGAGGGTGAGAGCTTGTTTAGCTGGTAAGGAGGGACACCTGTTGTGCCTGTAAACAGCCCTAGTTTTTTGTGGGTTTTATTGATATTGGATTGGACATGCAGACCAAACTTTAGGTTATCATCTATTATGACACCTAATAATTTGGTATTGGTTACTAATTCATTTTTGTGGAGTTTAGAGAGATTATACTGAATCCTTCTTTACTGAGAAAGGTATTCCTTTTGAGGTTAAATAGCATAAGCATATTTTTTTTGGCGTTGAGAGAGAGGTGTTTTTTTTTTTTTTTTGGAGCCAGGATTCTACTATAGAAAATGCTCTTTGGGTTATTTGTTGTAGAGTATTTGACTTGGGAGGAGAGCAGATTATAGTTGAGTTATCTGCATACTGGACTAGGGAGGAGTTTGGAATATCTTTGTGGAGATTATTTATAAAAATATTAAACAGGAGAGGTCCTAAAATTGAACCCTGTGGGACGCCTGTAGGATTGTGAAGGTAGGGGGAAATAGAGTTATGCCATTTGACAGTATGTTGCCTGTCAGAGAGCTTCCTCAGGAACTGAACCCATGGTAGATATTGAACATTGGAAAGAAGAAAAAAGTCCTATCTTTGAACTGGAAACATGTTCCTGTAACTACACTATCTGTCTATGTTCCTGTTTGTCTGTATGTTTGTCTACTGCTAAAGTAGAAAAATACCTTGGGATTAAACATTTTGCTGTTCAATCTTTCTTCCATTTTGCAGGGCTGCCTTGATATTGTCTAAATTAGAATTTGCAAAGTGAGCATGTTTTCAGATGAACTTTTCCTAAAAAGGCACAGTGGAAGCAGAAAAGTCTTCAGACAAAAAGTAAGAGTAATGAAAAGCGATGAGACAAGAGGTGCAGTCCACAACTGGCAAAGCCAAACATCTGTTTGTTACCTTATCCCAGGTAAACACATGGCCGTGTCCTTGTGGAATGACACTTAATTCCTCACTTGATGAAGCGAGTAGTTTTAGCTTTGAACTTAAGCATCTTCCTTGTTAACAGTACAATACTGCTGTACAAGTACATTCCTTTACTGAAGGCCTAGGAAGAGATTTCAATATTATCTCCCTTAATTTCCTCCAAAGCAGGGCACGGAAGGTCATTCCCTCCTGCACGAGCAGCTACAGTACCATTCTCATATGTATCATGTCTCTCAGAGGTGTAGCTATGTTGGGGCAAAGGGGGCATGTTCCCCAGTTTGATCAGTAGATGCTAGTGTTCTGGGTGTGCACAGCAATAACTCATTTCCTTACTGTTTTTTTTTCTAAAAATGCTGGTATGGAAATGAATGCTGATACTGATTTTACAATCAGGGCTGAAGCAGTTCAGAGCTTTGTTTGTGGTACAATTTTGGAAAGTAGAAATAGTTTTCTTTTGGTGTCAGGAAAGAGAGGACTACTTTTTCTATTCAGTGTTTTTTTTTTTTCTTTTGCTCCTTAACATAGAATTCAGAGTTGCAGAAATGAATATGGCTCTGCTCCTTCCCTAAGGAGTGCCTCATTGAGCAAAAGACACTTTTTTTTTTTGCTCCTCATCTTAAAGTTGAGGGGCAGCAGATCAGGGAATGGCAACAGATGCTAAATGAGCCAGGTACGGCTCTTAAGTACTTAATCTTAGCACTAAAGGTACGGCTTACTATGACCTTCTCTATATCCAGTCTGATGAGTGCAGTATTGATATGCCTAACAAAGAAAATCAAGCTAAGCAAATTTTAAACTCATTACTACATCTCTGTCTAGGAGATCATACCCTTAGCACGGGAGTTTTGATATCCTTAGTCTGGAAGTTTTGAGCAGGCGATTAAGGTTATCAACTGCTTAAGAGCTTCCTCCTGTAGTCTTTCATTTGGTTTCCTCAGTTTCTATTTGCCTACTCAGTGACTAAGTCCCTTATGCTAAATGGATATACATGGTAAGTGGTTAATAAAAATAAAATAAATTTGCAAGAGAATTCCTTTAGTGCTCACAGGATAAATATTACATGCAAGCATACAAAATAAATTAATCACATACATATAGATATAGATACAGACATAGACATAGACATAGATGTAGACATAAACGTAGATGTAGATGAAGACATAGACAGAGACATATAGATATAGATATAGATATAGATATAGATATAGATATAGATATAGATATAGATATAGATATAGATAGATATACATGCATGCATTTTTGGAATTATCCATGACTGGGTGCAGGTGTCACAGATGGCATGGTTTGATCACAAGGATGAAGCTTGAATGATTAACAATGCCAACAGTGGATAAATCCCTTGACACCAACACACCTGAGTGGATTATTGCTTTTATACAATGACATTATTTAAGAAAGCATTTGCTACCCTTTTTTAAAAATCTCATTTTATAATGCCAGTTTAGTGTTTTTCCACCTCCTGCATTCTGTGTTGATGTTCTGAGCATGCGTATGGCAATTATGTCCTATATGCTTGCATGGTGCACTAGTGCAGTGCAAGATAGGGAAGAGATAAGATAGTGGATTGTCTATCTCTCTCTCTCTCTCTGTCTCTCTCTCTCTCTCTCTGTCCCTTTTTTGTAGTAAATATTACAGCTTAGTAATAGCTGCTATTTGAAGAATTCTGTACAAATCCAAAATAACAAAGAGTAATAGGCACCATTTAGCAGAATGCATTCACAGTGATTAAAATGGAAGTAAAATAAAAATAATAAAAGAACACATTTTTGGCATTGTTATATCAACGCACCATTTTTTGAACATAGTGTTTTCTGTACTCTACAAAGTATGAAACAGTAATGCCTATCATCAATGACTGACAAAACTGTTTAGTGATTTACCTGACAATAGAAATTTTAGTAAGGACAGGGCAAAAATATAAGAAAGTTCAAGGATATTCTGCAAAAGTTTGGGGTGTTGAGCATGGTTATGATCAATCATATTGCCGGTAATCATAAAGCTCAACTGTCCCAACTTTTTCAGAATGTCTCTATGATTCATCATGGTTCAATCCTGTTAAACATAAAACATTTAAATGCTTTACTAATATAGCATATTCCAATAGGAAGCTGGGTGCTCAGGAAAACTTTAGAGATTAGACTTCTTTCTATTGGGATATGTTCAGTTTACAATGGGAGCTCTGACTGAGTGTCGAATGTTCACACGCTTGAATACTAGCGACTATACATTGTATATCTAGAAGTCTAATAACCTATCACATTCTTTGGTTCTCCCCTATATTCATGTTGCACTGGTTTGCCTGACAGGCATTGGAAGACATGATTCATGCTTGATTATTTTCTTTACCCATAAATCAGTAACCTATAAGAACACAGCAGGGCTGACAGTATGTATATATTCAGTATGTTGTTATTCTAAACTCACTCCCATTTTGAAGCATATCTTTTTTATTCTTGTGACTGTTAAGATGATACATCCCCACTCTCCTAACCCCAGCGCACACTGGTAATTTATGGCGTCTTACTTTTGTTTACACCTTGTTTACTGACAGACTACCAAAATTTACCCATTATACTGCTGTCCTTTCAACATTTTTAAATGTTCCTTAAATGCAAGTCTTAAATGTCAATCCACTATTACATAATGCTTGTGGAATGAAATATTTGAACACCTACAGTCTTGCGTTATACGTTGTTCAATACAACTCCAGAGGTTATCTCAATCTATTTCTCTCTGTCTGTCTTAAAATGGCCACCAAGAAAAGCATCCAGGTGAGTCATACTCAGAAAAAATAAATTGCTGTCAGCCTCATTCATATAAGAGGGGAACGATAAATTGGAATCTATGCTTTGCACGTAAAGTCAGAGCCAACTGACCCTTCTGGAGGTACAAACATCTGGCAGTTGAGTAGAGGGTTCAGGTGAACTGTTATTAATGAATTGATTTCTGTTATCCATCATTTGATTCCATCAAGCTTTGTTTACCTACTGTGGGACTCAGGGCAAGTTACTGAATCATCTTTATGTAGCAATTGGAAAACTGCGTTAGGCTGCTCAGTGGTCTACTTGACTGCATGCCTAGTAACTACCTATGAACCTGATTCACCACCTCCCATAGCTTAAATGATTTTCAGAGCTCTTTTACTCAAAACATTTACCTGATGACATGTTCTCATTTTCTTTTTACAGTAGATGAAAGGCGGAAAGGGTTAATATTGTGTTCTTTATTAGTTAGTGGTTAAATAGCAAAATTCTTGTTGCTGTTAATGAAGGGCCATGTAAGTAGGCATTTAATGAGATTTGCATGATATGTGTATGCCTTTTGTCTTTTTTGTGAGCATTTTGTGCATCTGCTTTTACCAGTTTCACTTTACTTGCAAACCAGCTATTTCCACAGCTGCTATACCCCATAAGTGTTTAAACACAGAGCTATAACTCATTGGAGCAGTCCACATTGCTATGCCAATTGTTTTCATTTCCTGCTGGCAGGGTGCAATTTACTACAGCCTACCATTAAATAGGTATGGCTGTGGCCAGCAAAGTATGGTTCTAATGCATTTTACCAGTACAGTGTTGGTGTCCCCGATATATGAAGCTTATCAGTAGCTTTTGGGATGTGGAAGGCGAAGGTGATGGTTGAACAGTTTATGTGTCACATTTAACAATCACTGATATGTGTACTATATCAAGGAATAAAGAGAAAACAGTAACCTGGCTAAGAAACCTTGCAAGGGGCTACCTGAGATTGTCTAATGATCTATGCAGTGCAGCATGCTGGTGCAAGGGATATGTGAAATATTCTAAAAGGAAAACTATGACTTCCCTCTGTTAGTTGCATGCATGAAAGTTAAACAATCAGAAACTCTAAGAGCCTGCCACACCTTATGGAAACAACACAAATTTTATGGAGTCAGGAATGCATCCTACACCTCTTAGTCATATAAACAACTAGCAAAGTAAATATGTAAATGTCTGTAGTGTTTTTCCCCAGGGCTCTGCTGAAAATTGGCTTCATTCTAAGTTGGACCTTCCCGGTTAACAAATGTTAAATAAATAAATAAAAAAAAAAAAAAAATATATATATATATATATATATATATATATATATACACACACACACACACAAATATATATTGGAAGTAGGAAGTAGAGATATGTAGTAGTACCTGTTTCACTGCAGCTTCTGCTAGAGTTAAGAAATTACATGTAAAAGTTGAACTCTAACACTGAGGCCCACATGTGATGAAATTGCATTAGGAAACTGAGATGCTTAGTAGACAGATATGTCTGAAGGAAAAGCATGCTCATTGTTGAGACATTTTGCCAATCATAATAGAGCAACTTTATATACATAAGACATGACTACACAGTGGCCTAGTGATCTCTGCCTTACATCTCCAAAGTTCAATCCTGACATTTAGCAGTCTTTCTGAAATGTTGCATGCTCTCCCTGTGTCTTTGTGGGTTTTCTCTATATATCTCTTCTTCTTCCCTTCTCAGAAAAAAAAAGTAAAAAAACAAAAAACAATAGTCAGTAGGCTATATTAAACTGGTCACATGTATGCAACATTCCACTTCACCCTTATGACCTAGGTCACGGGTTGACTGGTTCACATACATGGTGCACAAACAAACAAATAAGCAAGCAAATAAACAAACAATGTATCTTCCCTTCTAAATGAAATGGTTGTGGATATCTCATTCATTAAATGAGGTATTCAAATGTCTGGTTTCTGAAATGAGCAGTGTTCCTTTATTCTCGCTTTTTCACTTAGATTTCTGAAAACTTCTAAGTTCATTGTTTGAGCTTTGCATTTTGAATTAAGTTTGTGAATTCAGAACTGGTTAAGGGAATGTTCGGCTCTTAAATAACTCATTATTGATTTAACACATGCAGAATGGGCAAATCCATTTGGCTTCACATGAGGGATTAATTAACATGTAATGTTTCAATGTAGGCAATTGCTATGCATTGTAAACGGATTAAGTGCACAGTTTAATATCAATGGAACTTGGTTTCATATTAAAAACTATTAGGTGCTTATGAGGCTATTTGCAAGGCTTTACCATATGTTTCCACTATTAAATAAGTGTCTATTAAGAATTAACATTAAACTACATGGTTCACTGAACCAGGTATTATTTAATGCAATTAAACACAATTGCTATTATATTTTTATTATTTTTTTATTATAATGTCTTATTTAATTGAATATTGTATTGAAAAAGACATTACTGTGAAATGTTACAGTTAAATATAATAGGTGATTCTTCTTAAACATTTCATTTAATTTCATGAGCTATTCTAGTGACAACTGTTGCTAAAAACTTTTTGAATCTAGAAAAATATGATGCAGTTTATATTTATAAAACAAGATCCTCAGACCTGCATTCACAATGATTTATACATTTTTGTCACAGAGTTGTGGTTAGGACAAAGCTAGCCTTATTTAGAAGGCTTTACCTCCTTTACTGCCAGTGCTAATGCTAATGTGAGCATCTGCACTGCCAGTGCCCTTCAAGAAAGGGGGACTTCATCTGCAGAACCCTACATCAGCTGAGCACATTCTCACACTCAATTATGGTAGCAAAACTGTCCACTGAAGTACAGATTCACATAAGAGAAAAAAATGCCCAGAATTCTCATACATCAGTTACCTGCCCAGGAATGACAGTAAGACAGTGGTGAAAAGAAGACCTCCAGTTATATTCTATTAAATGTTGAAGCATGTGGTTGTCCTTGAAAAATGCTTTACACCATTGTATCTACATGTTCATACTTAATGATGAATAAAATAGTAAGTTATGCATTTATTCCCCTTTCCTCACCTTTTATGATCTGATCTTTAGCAAATCTCTGTCCTTTCCTTCATTAAAGTCCTCCACAGGATTGTCATAGGTTCATAGGTGTTTACTAGGCTAACGACCACAAGGGCCTTTTTAAGCCTAGTCATACATCCCAAATCTCTGACAAGTTCTGATACCCTTGATAAGTGTAAGCATGGGCCTAGGAGATGAACCATTTACAGGTTACATATTTGCGTTAGAGACATAAGTGCCAAACCAGGGACGAATTTCTGGTTTCTCATCCAATTGTCCAATTTTCACTTGAATTGGGTTAAATAGGAACTCTGCTTCATATGGATGGGGAGCCTGTTCCATAGACGGAGTAGTCTCTGCGATAAATACCTATCTCTCCAGCAGGTCCTATTTATATCACAGGCAAGGTTTAAGTCTTTAGAATGGGCAATTCTGCTACTGCTTGTTTTGTGGATATGCAGAAGGTCCATCAGAGTAGGGTCTGACAATGCACTGTATGCTAGGTATAGATCTCCCCTCAAAAGCCTGTAGGAGACAGAATTCAAGGATAGGGCCTTCAGGTGGTCTGCATAGGACATATTACTTACACCCTGCATTCTTTTAGTGAGGAACCTCTCTGGACATTCCAGTTGTTAGATATGCCTAGTTCAGTACATACCAAAGGGTGCATTGTACTCAGTGATAGGTCTGATGAATGCCGAATACAGTCGAGCAATGATTTCCTTGGACCTAGATGCCATACCTTTGTTTATAAGCTGCACATAGAATGATTTCCTCACCACTTTAGACATGTAATGATCAAAGTCTAGATTACTACCTATGTGTGTCCCTAAGTCTCTGACTACTGGGTCAACATTAAGTGGTGTGTTGTCAATATGATAGTTACCAGGGATGGATGACTCCTCAAAGGATACTATTATGCATTTCTTGGCATTTAGTCTTAGTCCATGGCTCTGACATCAGTTATTTGTCTGTGTCAGCCCCTCCTGGAGAGCATTTCTGTCAGTGTGAGATTCAATGACAGCTCCTAATTTGCAGTCATCTGCAAATTCAGTCAACCAGAGACCACTGACATTGGCCTTGACTTCTGAGAAGTAAATGCCAAAAAGTAGCGGTCCAAAGACTGATCCCTGAGGGATTCCACTTGTGACTGGCCTCTTTGTAGATGTGGACTCCCCAATTCTAACTTCCTGGGTCCTGTCTGTGAGCCAGTTACTATCCATCGGGTGACATACAGGTTTGTACCTAACCTCTTGAGTTTGTCAACAATGCCTGAGTGGGGTATTGTGTCAAATGCCTTGGCCAGGTGAAGGTAGGCAGTGTGAATGATTTTGCCCTCATCCATTGCTTTAGAGACCTTCTCAAAGAAGTCCACCAAGTTGCGTAGGCATGATCTGCCCTTGACAAAACCAAACTGGGTTGGGTCCAGTGTGTTGAGATTTATGATATCTCTGTTGATTATCTCCATGATAATTCTTTCCATGGCTTTATAAACAATACTAGTGAGACTTATGGGTCTATAATTTTCTGATTCTGTAGATGGCCCACCTTTGTGCAGAGGGATGACTGTTGCCTTTCTCCATGAATGAGGCATGAAACCTGTGTGGAGGCTACAGTTAAATAGTAATTCCAGAGGTCCTGATAGGTCATGTTTCATGCTATTTAGAAGGCATCCTGGGATATTGTCTGGGCCTATTGATGCAAAGCTCTTGGTCTTAGAGAGAGCATTAAGGACCTGTTCCCTAGTGATAGTAGGGAGAGTTATATTTGATGATATTTCCTGAGGGAAGGTTGAGAGGAGATAGGAGTAAAGTTGGAGCTGAATTTATCAGCCAGGAGGTATGCTATATCTTCTGGCTCAGTATAAGTGGCTCCATTTACAATGAGCTCTGCACACAACTGTGTATTGCCTTTGAGGTTGTGGACATAGCTAAAGAATGCTTTGTGGTTGTCCTTGGCATTGGGAGGCCACATTTACCTCATATTTGGCTTTGGTAGACTTTATTTGTCCTCTAAGCTGTTTGTTTAGTTTGATGACAGTGCTTTCATCCTTCTGGGTGCTGCACCTCCTAATTTTTGCCATGATTTTCTTCCTCCTGTTATACATCCGATTGATTTTGTGATTCCAACAGGGTGGCTTGTTTTTTGAATTAGTTCTGTGCTTCTTCCTGGTGGATACAGTTGCCTCTAAGCAGCTATAAACATGATTTTACAGGATTTCTCTGAACAGTTCTCAATAGGCAGCAGTATTCTCAGGGTTTATAGGGGTTTGAAATTTTGCCAGGTTCTCACTTAATAGCAGGAGGTTAGCCTTAGAATAGTTTCTGAATATTCCCGATTAATCTGGGGGTCCAGGTTTTATTTTTACTTCAAAGGAGACCATTTTGTGGTCTGACCTTACTAGAATAGGCATTATAATAGGGGGTGTTCAGCACTCCCCCATATTAGTGAGGACCAGATCCAGTATGGTTGAACCCCTGGTTGGTGCATTGACTATCTGGTCCAGGGAGTTTGTCTTTACAAAATTCAAGAATCTCTGTACATGTACGTTTGATGTCGTATAGGATTCCCAGTCAATAGTGGGGTAATTAAAGTCACTCATGAATATGGTATTGGGTTGGATGGTTAGTGTTTCTAATAAGTTTAAATACATGGTATGGGTTTCCTGGGTCATAGAGGGGGACCTATAGCTTGCAAGGAAGTGGTATTGGATTTTAACTATGGTGATCTGAACATGGAGTAGCTCAAGTGCATTGTCCTGTTTGACCAGCCTAGAAGTATATTTATTTTTGATGTAAATAGAGACACGTCCACCTTTAGTCCCTGCCTGTGAAGTAGCTGGTCTAAATGTGTGGAAGCCATTATAATCTTGCACTGTTGGTGTGCTCTCCATGGGTTTAAACCATGTCTCAGAGACCACACAGACATCAACATTCTCTAGGGTAAAGAGAGTTGCAGGGAATGGAGTTTTTTGTTTAGGCTCCTAGCATTGAACAGTAATACCTTTAGATTTTCTTGGTTTTGAATTTCTATGTCAGAAGTACTTTCAGATTGGCATTGCCTGAAAAGGCACTATGGGGAAAGACAATGTGTTAGCTAATATTCAAAAGCCTAGAGGAGAGAGGTGCAAGCCATCCCTGGCAAAACAGCGTGGTCTGTTGACCATCTCCTTCAATGCTGACAAATATTGCACCCCCTTAGAGTGACATCAGAAACTAAGCCAATTATTAAAGTCAACCATCTTTTGTTCATATTGTGGCATAATCCTTGGAGAAGGTAAAATGCTTCTCAATGCTAGGCTCATACCAGCCTGAGACACATATTCTGAGAGCTCTATGATGTCTCTCTTCATATAGTCTAGGGAGGTATGTCTCAGGTCATTTACTCCCACATGGACTATGACAGAGTCATATTGGTAATTGTGGTCCATTGATCTGAGTGCATGCGTAATGTGGCAGATCCTAATCCCTAATAAGCAACTGCCTGTAACTTTGTCATTACTCAGCCTGGTGAGAGGGACATCAGTGTGTCTCACGAAGGACTCTCCAATGACTAGAATATTGGATTGTGTGTTGACTTGCCTTATGGGCTTAGAGGTAGAGGCTCCATGAGATGCAGCTCTATGTGTTGATATGGGTGTTGTTTTGAAAGAGTGTGTTTGGGGCTGATGAGGGTATTTCTTGTGTGTACTTTTTCTAGGAAGTCTTTGTTGTTTAGGAAGGTTACATGTAAGTGCCTCAGTATATCTGGGTCTATATGTCTGCTTTGAATTGTGCATAATGGGTGCAGCATGTGTACTACTGACAACCCGTATTGACATTAGGAGTACTTTTATGTGAGAGCTTTGCCTCCAGTGACGTGTAAATACATCTCTCACACACCATATCAGTTTGTTTGAGAATTAAAGGGGCACTATCTCGTTTCTGAAATCAGCTGCTTGCCTGAGTACTTTGTTTACATTTTAGTGCTATGTAAGTCACATGTTCTCACAGAGGCAGGATTTTCAGAGAAGCTTATTTAGCATACAGCAGGTCAGATTTCACAAACATCAGTGGGGGATGGTCATTGCTAAAAGTTTACAGTGTCCTTTTGTGTTTTCCTTCACCCACCTATAGGCTATTAGATTAGTCTAATGATTTAGCCTCAGCCAGAGATGCTATCTAGTCACACTCAGATCTGCAGCCTTTGCAGCAGTGAAATTATATCTTTAGTATGTACTTGTTTTTTTGTAACACTTAGTGAAATGATTATGCCAGCCTAGGCAATTGTATTTTCTTTTGTTTGTTTTTGTTTCATGCTTGCTGCTACATGCTTTTTTCATATCGCTGGTAATTATTTTTCATATGGTCAGCAATATAGTGTTGCTTTTTAGTGCATGGACTCATGCAAACATACATTTCTAAGACGGTTTCCCTCATTTGACAGGACAGCATTGCTTTGAACAATTTGGATCTTGGAAACAAACCCACCAAGTTGCAAATGTCCTAAGATTCTAGAAGAATAAAAATCTTACAATGTTTCAATAAAAAACATGTAAAGCAACTTTGAAAATGAATCTTGTTACTGTACTAAAAGTATTTTCCCATTAGCTGACTCCCTTCAGGAATCACATAGCAACAGTTTGTATAATACTGATTCCATTCAAATTCATTTATTTTATTTTTCTTTCCTGTATTGTGATAAAATGTATGTATCTTTCACTCTTTTCCTGAATATTTGACTGCAGTACAGTTACACTGGTTACCATTTGAAAGTTGAAGCAAATGTAGTCTCAATATATATTCCTACCTGTGTGCATAAGTATGTATGCAAGATGTAATCTAACTTTATATTCATGCGGTTGTAAAACCATAGCCTTGCTATGTCTTACTGACCAGCTTGCAGTTCAAGGCATTCTTCAATGTCTGTTAAGTTTGTATATGATGAATATGTGTATTTTATTAAAATTTTTATGAAGTGCGCATAATTGTTTTGGTGGTTTACTTCACTGTTAATACTGAAATCCTCAACTTTTCTCAAACTTGTCGCTTTTGTGACTCAGATGGCTGTGTTGATGAAACCACTTCCCCTCTTATCAAGATGGAAATAGGTAATAAATAGATAATTTAAATAAATAAATGCAGTCATTATGTGTTTATCACATGTATTGCTTTGGTTGTTTAAAATGTATTTGCTGTGTATCTTTATGCCTTTATAGAGCCACGTATATTTGTATGTCACACACACACACACACACACACACACACACACACACACACACACACACACACACACACACACACACACACACACACACACACACATATACATATACCCACACATATATAAATTTGATTCTGAGGTTCTGTGTGTCTCTGTATGTATACAGACATACATATACCTATATGTGTGGTGTATTGGTGGATATATACATATACACATGCACACTCACATACACTGGCATGCAGGAGGTATTTTGAATAAGGTGAGAGTATAGCTTTTCCTAACAGCATTAGTATCACTGACCCATTATTGCTATTTTTTCAAGTAATAGTTTTTTTCCAATTTGTCATATGCTATTTGACAATAGCATTAAAAGTGTGACTCAAACTACAGAAACTACAAGCCCCATAAGCTTAACAAGCCTTATCTGTAAGGCCACATTAAGAATTATCATAGATCCTATAAATAAGGACATAGGTGATCCTCAAACCTTTGATCCGACACAGTTTGGTTTTGTCAAAGACAGGTCAAGCCTGTTAAACCTGGTAGACTTTTAGAAAATGTCACCAGAGCCATAAATGGAGGCAAATCTGTGCATACAGCCTACCTTGACTTAGCAAAGGCCTTCAACACAGTCCCGCATTTGGACATCATTGATAAACTCTCCCAGTTGAATATCAACCCTTATGTTGCCAGGTAGGTTGCTAACTGGCTGACCAACAGATCACACTCAGTTAGAATTGAGGACTTTACCTCAACCAGCAGACCTGTCACCAGTGGAGTTCCACAGGGGTCAGTGCTGGGCCCCCTGTTGTTTGCAATATACTTCTTAGAAGTTCAGGCCAAAACAGAGGGGCTGTGGCTGACTAAGTTTGCTAAGGACTGAAAATTAGATGCAATTATTGAATCCCCAAACAATGTCAATATACTTCAAGAAGGACTTACTTAAACCATTGATTGGTGCCAAAGCCATGGACTCAAACTCAATGCTAAAAAAAGTTATCATCCTCTTTGGTAAAAACAATATCCTTGCAGACTATCAGACTATCATATAAATAATAGTACCCTATTTAACAACTTAGTAGTGAAAGACTTGGAAATGGAAGTTGACTGTAGCCTAAACTTTGACCACCATGTGTCTACTGTGGTAAGGAAAGCATTCTACATCGCTCACTTCATTAGCAAAGGTATTGCCTTAAGAGTGAAAGTGGTCCCCTGTACTCGACCCACATCTAACCAATAATTGAGTACAATGCTCCTGTACCTTACCAGGCACCTGCAGCAAATTGAGAGACCTCAGACATTTCTAACAAAGAAAAATTCAGCATCTCCAGCACATGTTATACATTGACAAACTGAAGTCACTGTCACTGTACTCAGTAGCATACAGACTCCTTGCAGGAAACTTGTGCCTGGCCTGCAGAGCAATCTTAGATCCAAACCTAATGGAAATGCTGCACACCTGCAAGTCAAATGGGATAAGGGTCACCCACTCCAGGGACCTTAACCTGGCCTGCACCATAAATAGGACCTGCTGGAGGAACAGATATATCTCTCGTAGTTTGCCACTCCTCTGGAATAAGCTACCAATTCACACCAACCAGAGCCCCTATATGATCCTGTTTAAGTGTAGCCTGGATGACTGGATGGGAAACCATAAATTCCTTGCTGGGAATTTCACCTATGACCCTATGACCCTCCTAGATATGGGCAGTCATTGCTAACTAAGATTTTGAGTTTAGGCCAGATCCTTTATATTGGGTTTCTCTACTATTATATTGGGTGCACACAGCTAGGCTTATAAAGACCTTTATAAAGACCTTTGGGTCAGTTGCCTAGTAACCACCTACAAACCTATCAAGTAACAAGAGTTTTCTTGCCTTCAGTCATCTAAATTTTTAGAGATGATAATCTTACTTGTGTGTTGGCACACTCTGACTGCACTGCATTTTTTTTTTCAGGATAACTGTTGCCATATCCCCAAGAATTTGGTGGGAAGAGGTATTTTAGGAGGAAGCAAGCTCAGCAACAGGTAGCCACGAGTAATTACATGTAGACATTAATTTGCCATTACAGAGATGGAGCTCTTCCTGGATATAGAAACAGAAGGCAAACAAGGTACTCCCCAACTAAAAATCAGGCAACGTATGTATAGCTCAGGCAGGGAGCAATCAGCAAAAAGGGTGAGGTGAAAAATAACTGGACGTTTTACACTATGTTCCTTTCACAGTGGCCTCAGTTCAAGATAGTGGCACTGGAAACAGCACCAGTAGCAGTGTGTGTACAAATTCATTCATAGTATCAGTGGATGTACTGGAAACAGCACTGGTACCAGTGTGGGTACAAATTGATTGACAGTATCAGTGGACATACTGGAAAAAGCACCAGTACCAGAGTGGGTACAAATTTGCTCACAGTATCAGTGGACATACTGGAAACAGCACCAGTACCAGTGTGCATACAAGCTCAGTCACAGTATTAGTGGACGGGCTGGAAGCAGCACCAGTACCAGTGTGGGTAGAAATTCATTCACAGTATCAGATGACATACTGGACATAGCATTGGTACCAGTGTGGGTACAAATTCATTCATAGTATCAGTGGATGTACTGGAAACATCACTGTTACCAGTGTGGGTAGAAATTAACTCATAGTATCAGTGGACATATGAGAATAACCGATAATAAACACCCTCAGTACAGGTAATTATGTGGCTTACAAAAGAGTACTACAGCACTTTAGAGACACTAGGAAGGTGCAAGGCTGTCCAGTTTTATGGCTCATAGCAGTAAAACAGTGGAGGGCACACACCCTGCTACTGTTAGAGACTGATTAGAACAAGTTGAAGGCAGCATGACACCTGGCAAGCTATCAGCTGGCTGCACAAAGCCATGGGGAGGCAGTGCAAGTCTTATGGGACAAACTCCAAAATATATCTCCTCAGTAATGCAACACACTGTTTTTCATAGCCTGTTGTTTATCACCCCTATGTGGAGCATGTTATTTATCAGCCCTATGTAGAGCATTTAGCTGGTCAAAATAAGAATATTCTAATGATAAATAGGAGCAACCCGTGACTGATCAGGAGGTGAAGAACCAATGGCTGCCTCCAGCCTCAGGGGCCACAGACTGGAATGTAGTACAATGTTTACAGCATTACCAAACACTGTGCCTACAACACAGAAGCACACTCACACAGTTTCATCATAGACTGGCACTTAAGAAGGAGCAGTCTACTGCCATCAGAAGGGTAACCTGCTTATCCAGCTTCAGGTGAGGGTTGTATTGAAGAAAACATTGGAATGATGAAGCTTGGACCCCAAACATATACCCCATGTTCAGTTAGATTCCACGATCATTTAGCACAGTGGCAGCTTCTCATGTGCAGTTGGCAATTACATCACGGGAGAACATCAAGAAATTAGGAAGACAGAAGTCTAATGCTTCTGAAAGATAGCTGAAAAATAACCTCCTCTACCACACCTAACATTGTTGCCTTATTTGTAGAACCTGGGTGTTTCCTGTAAGACCCACATTTCACCTTCCAACAATACCTTTTGTTGACCGGAGCGTTCTGCATGTTTGATTGCCCAGTACCTTGCTGGTGCTCATCCATGTGAATGGAAACACCTGTCTTATATATCACCTTCTGGAACATGCTGACATTACCTGTGATGTGTTCTGATACAGCATGTAAAATGTGTGTTAAAGCCAAAATTATGTTATTTACACTGAGGCCACATAGTTTGCTGAGCTGTACACCCTTCCACAGTCCTTACTGTTGCCTAGTATTCATGGTGATACTTACATCAAGGAATCAAATGGCATTGTTGATATGTGCAGTTCTTGTCCTATATGCCAGTCTTCAGCAGAGTGCTGTCAATGAGTAGGGTACATGGCCCATTCCACCTTGCTTGACCTCTTAAAGATATGCAAAACACACACCACCATGAAAACCCACAACAAAGACTAATGTTTTATAGACAGAGAAATACAACATGGCTGGCACAACAGATTTCTATCCCAAGGAATCCTATATTTATTGAATAAACTTCCTATGCATGTCAAACAATACTATACATGGTCTGCATTCAGTAATATTCTGAATGAATAGCCTGGAAATCATAAATCCTCTTTGGGGAATACAGCATGGTGCTTCTTGACCATGGAACTTAACTTACTCAACAGCGCTCAGGCTTAGCTGGCTATGGTTATGAATGGTCTTTTGAACTGCACACCTAGTATATACCTATGAACTTATCAACCTAACATATAACCAGCAAGTATCTTACAAATGTGCATGCTGCATATAGAATATATATGCAGACAAAAACATCAGTTTCTTGATGAACGTATTTCTATAATCCATCTCATTTGAATGTTATTATATGATCATTAGTATATACTACTACTGACCACACCAATTTTCATACTACGACACTACTACTGACCACACCAATTTTAATACTACCACACTACTACTGACCACACCAGTTTTCATACTGCCACGATTGTGCTACAGATCTCTCTGAATTGCACATGCCCTGCATGTCAACACTTACTGTATATTTAGCTTTACACACTGTGCTATTTTTCCTTTCTGAATACACCCTACTGTGTTTTATGTGCTGTAAGACTACCAACTGTATACACAAAAAACAAGGTACCTGTAAACTAACATTTAATTGTTTATTTTAATAAGTAATGAAAACAACAAACAGATGTGCACTGTACTCTCCAAGGTACCAAATAAAATGTAGCCTCTGTTTGAAATCATTTAAATGTATTTATTCCCATTATTTCTTTATTCATCTGTTCATTTGTTTTTTTACTTATTAATTTCAGCTTGATAACAATGTAAGTGGGTGGCTGACAGACCCTTCTGAGTCACAACCTGAGCTCCATGGTGCAAGACACAAACAGAAAATTGTAAATAGAATAAAGAATTATACTACTTTCTGAAGGAATGTCAAGCAGTTTGGCTAAACGCAGAAGTGGAATTCAAACAAGATGACAGCTAAAAAAATATAGCAAACGGAAATGAGGTCAAACTATAACTACAACTTTGCAGGCAAGAATGGCATTATTGCTCACGCCTGAAATATTTGTATGTATGTACAAATGTAAAATTTATAAATATAAATAAACTTTTAAGAGTGGTTATGTTAAGTATAGAAGACTCTTTCCATTTTTATTACATTTTTTTGTATCATGTGCAATGGTGTTTTTTAAACTGATGAGTGTATATTATAGATATCTTCCATTGTTGTGATTCATCAGCAAATTGCCTCTTCTGTGTTTCACTGCAAACCTGTTACATTATATCAAAAATATCTATCTATACCTAGACATAATACTTATGAAACAGTCAAATAAATAAAATTATGACTCCGTGAGGAACATGCATGTCAGCTTGCTTGCTCATTTATTTTACAAAATACACAAAACTACAATTTTGCATTGATAACATGTGTCTGTTTACTTATATTTGTATGTATAATAATAAATAATAATAATACATTTCTTATTAGAAACAAAAAGGTCTGTCTAGTGTATAGGTTCATAGGTGTGTACTAGGCTAATGACCCTGGAGCCTTTACAAGCCTAGCCCATAGGATTACGTGCCACCTGATCATACTTCCCAGTGCCTCTGTCGAATAAAGCCACTGGAGTGAGCCCTGGGGTGAAATTTCTATTTCCCATCCACTCATCAAGATTTCTCTTGGAGAGGGCCAGTGAGGTATAGGAATATACATGCAATAAAATACATTAATTACTTGTGATTTCATGACATCTCAGCTATAAATAAGGCATGTCTCTCAACCTTATACTATAGAGAGAAAAGCCTTGACCAAAATAGTTACCAAAGTCTAAGATAAAAGAGTAGAGGACAGTAACTTTACTCAAAAGTGTTACACAGCAGCAATAAGGTACAAGTAGAAGACAGAGTCTATATGACTCAAAGATGACTAGTTACTCCCCAGAAAATACCCTCTGCCTCTTATCCTCTCACTGTTACTAAAGAATGGGTCCTCACTGCAACCTCCAGAGCTAAACACACTACAGCAATGAGTCCTGATAACATCCTGGGATGCCTCCTCTATAGTTTGAAAAATGACCCCTCAGACCCACTAAAATGTCTCTTCAGCCACAGCCTCCAGGCAGACTTTGTCCCTAGGGAAGGCAAGAATGTAATGGTCATCCCTCTACACAAAGGTGGACCATCAACAGACCCAGGGAACTACAGACCCATAAGCTAAACTAGTCTTGTATACAAGGACATGGAAAAAGTTATTATGGCTCTAAAAAAATACACAAGAAATCTTCAAACACTGGACAGATCCCAGTTTGGTGTCATTAAGGATATGTCATGCCTGCTAAACCCAGTGGACTATTTTAAGAAGGCCACTTGAGCCATGGATGATGCCCTTTGGGAAAAAACACATACCCGTGAATTACCACATAAGTGGCAGTACACTAAACACCGAAAGTGTGATAAGAGACTTAGGGACACAGGTGGACAGTGATCTCACCTTCGATAACCACATCGCCATAACAGTTAGGAAATCCTTCAATGTGGCACACCTCATCACTAAGGGCTTTTCATCTAGAAAAAAGGAAGTCATTGTCCCACAGTACTAATCCCTCATTTGACCCATTATAGAATACAATGCCCCATTTGGTATGTACCTCTCAAGACATCTGCATCAACTGGAAAGGCTGCAGAAATATCTCACTAAAAGAATCACAGGCCTAAAGCAGATGTCCTATCCTGACCATCTAAAAAAACTCCAGCTATGTTCTGTCACATATCGTCTACTCAGAGGTGATCTCTGCTTAACATACAAGACCATATCAAACTCAGAACTGCTGGGCATGCTACACTTAAATAAATCCCAATCCCTCAGAGCCACATGCACCAGGGATCTAAACCTCATCATCACAATGAACAAAACGTGATAGAGGGATAGGTTCCTGACTCAGAGACTCTTCATACTCTGGAATAGACTGCCCATACATGTCAAGCAGAGCGCCTCTTTGGCCCTCTTCAAAAGGAACCTTGACGACTGGATGGGAGAAAGGAAATTCACCCCGGAGATCACATCAGTCACCCTGCTAGACAGGGGTCCGGGGAAGTAAATATTGTGGGAAGAAATAGCCAGGGAACTGTTATGGCTAGGCTTGTATAGGCCCTAGGGCCGATAGCCTAGTACCAACCTATGAACCTATAAAAAAGTGCATACTGCCTACCTCAATCTAGTAAAGGCATTCAACACACTACTCCTCACTTAGGTATTATAGACAAACTCAAAAATGTAGACATAAATCCCTATGTAATCAAATGGATAGTCAAATGGCTCATGGAGAGGATACATGAAGTTAGGGTGGTGGAATCCGCCTCCACCAATAGGCCTGTTAATGGTAGTGCTCCACAGCTCTCAGCAACTGGACTACTCCTGTTTGGAATATCCTTTTCTCAAGTCATAACAAATATAAGAGGGTCTTTGCGTGACCAGATCTGCAGATGACTGCAAGTTGGGTACAGTGACTGATTCCTCCAAAGATGTAGATATCCTTGAGGAGGGTATGACAGCCAAGTAACTGGTGCCAGAAACTTAGCCTAATACTCATTGCCAAAAAACGCATATTTATACCCTTTGTGGAAGATGAGCACCCCTGCAAATTACAACATTGATAACACTGTTCTAATAGTAGACCCAGTTGTAAGGCACTTGAGAACTCAGGTTGACAGTAACCTGAACTTTGATCACCGTGTCTCCATGATGGTGAAAAATCCTTCTACGAGGTATAACTCATATATAAGAGCAAGGCATCCAAATCTAAGGAGATCATACTCCCCTATGCTTGGCCATCATTAGACCAATAATCAAGTAAAATGTACCCTTTGGCTGACCAGGCTTTTATAACAACTATAGCAGCTACAGAGGGTCTTCATTAAAAGAATACAGTATGTAAACAACATGTCTTGTGTAGACTACATCAAAGCCATGTCAGTGTTTTCAGTCTCCTACAAACTATTGAGGGCCAGTCTATACCTAGCTTGCAAGGCCTTCTCAAATCCAGCCCTGATGGATATGCTACACATTCACAAAACAAACAGCAGAAGAATTACCCAATCTAAGGATCTAAACCTTGTCTGTAATATAAGCAAAACATGTTGGAGGAACAGCTATGTGTTTGAGATATTACACTTTTTCTGTAAAAGACTCCACATTTATGTGAAACAGAGCTCTTCTTTAAGCCTATTAAAATAACATTTGGACCAATGGATGGGAAATCATAAATTCATACCCACTTGTCACCTGTGGCCTTTATGGACAGCAGCTGCATTTAGATTCTCTAAGGCACAGGCATACATCAAAATCTTTCTAGTCCTTAAGCACTGGCAGTTATGAAAACTGGGTCATGAATGGTTAGGCTTAAAAAGGCTCTATTAGACTGGTAACCTCCATTGAGTATTTCTTCTAATGAACTGCAAATGCATGAAATTGCTTTCCTTACAAATTTGTGTAACAAGAACATGCAGGAATCCATAAATACATATAATAACCAAAATCAGCTATAGTAGAATGCAGGAAAAGGTAGGATACTGGTTAGCAATTAGCTACTTTTTAAACAAGCTAAACTTTACTGGGTATGACACTGATGTATACAATGTATTTTATATAGCATGTATCATGGACCGAAGTACGCTAAGAAATAAAAAAAGACAACTGGTATACAAGTCCCAGGATAAAAAAGTGCCCAGTCCTCATATGCACACTGGTTCCAGGACTGGAAAAACTGACAGTGTAGAAACTTCAAGACACAGAAACATTCCAACAGTGGGGTTAGGCCAAGTTCATGGGAGGATGCCCCTACCCCATTGTAGAAGGAAGTAGTAGTCTACAAAAACTTATAGGCCAGAAAAGAGCCATTAAGAGGACAGAGTAAGAGTAGACCCCTGAGGATAAGAAAGAAATTATGTATTGTTACTATTGTTCAAGAAGCCCAAAATTTCCAGATAGAAGATATTCAGAAAGATTAAGAGAGAAATCAGAGGAAAGAAAAAATACTTGCACAATAAATAAGTACAGTTGTGTACACTTACCATAAATGTAGATGTTTGAGTGTATTCACGGTTGCAGTCATCACACTTGGGTTATCCTGCCAGGGGTAACCCTCAGTCAGTCCGAATACCAGAAGCTTAGTATTTCTGCGTCGGTTACTATCACTCCAGGACTGACGTCAGGTCATCAGTGGTATAAAATCAGGCAGCCGAAGCCATTACATCAGCTTTTCTTGCCCCAAATGTCAGGACCCCCCAAATAGGGAGCTAGGTTATGGTGGAAGAACACCACCACCAGTAGAAAGTAAATACCAAAAATTCCCTGTAAGGAGAGAGGAAGAGAAAGAGAGAAAGAGAGAGGGGGGGTGGAGGGTGGGAAACCAGGACTGCAACAGTGAATACACTCGAACATCTACATTTATGCTAAGTGTACACAACTATACTATGTTCTTCGTGTTTCACTGTTGCAGTCATCACACTTGGGTTGATTCTCAAAGCTGAAGAAAAGGGTGAAGGCAGTCAAGAAGACTGTGGGCTGGCTAGGATGCCCTGCAAGACTGCGGTGGCAAAGCCTTCCCTGGATTTGGAGAAGATAGGCAGTTGGTAATGCTTGGTGAAGATATGAACAGAAGTCCATGTTGCAGCCTCCAGGATGTCCCTGGTGGGGATCCCTCTTAGAAAAGCTGCAGAGGTGGAGGATTCCCTGGTAGAATGTGTCCTGACCCCCTTTGGGGCGGTTTTCCATGCTGTTTGTAGCAGAAATGGATGCAGTGTGCTATCCATTTGGAGATTGTTTGTTTAGATATGGCCTTGCCCTCTGCCCCTGCTACGAAGCTGACTAGCAATTGGTCAGTTTTTCTAAAAGATTTAGCCCTATCCAGATAGAATCTGAGCTGTCTGTGCACATCTAGAGAGTGCAGAATCCTTCCCCCCTTGTTTTGTGGGTTAAGGAAAAAGGTGGGCAAATGAATGGATTGGTTGAGAGCCACACTGGACACCACTTTAGTCATGAAGGATGGGTTAGTCCTGAAGGAGACCCTGTCAGCATGGAAAATGATGAAGGGCTCTACAGCCATGAGTGCTTGTAGCTCTGAAACTCTTCTAGCTGAAGTGATGGCCTGAAGCAAGGCTGTTTTCTGAAAGAAGAATTTTAACTTTGCTGAAGCTGCCGGCTCAAAGGGGGTAGGGTGAGCTTTTCCAACACGAAGTTAAGGTCCCAAGCTGGGGTAGGAGCTCTTCTGGATGGCCTTAAGTTGTTAGCCCTTTTAGGAACTGTTTGATGAGAGGGTGTTAGAAGAGCAGTGGCTCTGTGCTGTAATGAGCAGAGATGGTAGTGGCATGAATTTTAATAGAAGAGAAGGATAGACCCCTGTGTAGTAGGTCTGCTAGGTAATTCAGGATGAGAGGTAGGGAGTGCTGTGCTCTTTCAACTCCCTTAGCCTGGATCCAGGTGCAAAACCTTTTCCACTTGTCAGGATAGGATTTTCTAGTGCTGGGGCATCTGGCCTCACATAAAACATCCAGGACTTGTTTGCTTAGGCTAGCAGCTTGAAGAGAGGCCAGGGAATAAGCCAGGCTGCCAGGTTCAGGGTCTGCAATTGTGGATGCATGAATTCTACATTCTTCTTGAACAGGAGTGTTGGGATCTGAGGTAAGTGCCATGGTAGCAGGGGTGACAGGCTGTGCAGCAGTGGGTACCAGTGCTGATGTGGCCAGTCTGAGGCAATCAAGATTGCCCTTGGTTTTCCCTCCCTTATTTTGAGCAGTACTCTTGAAATGAGGGGTAGAGGGGGAAATTCATAGATCGAGAGGTTTACCCATTGGAAGGATAGAGCATCCACTTTCCAGGCCTTGCTCTGAGGTTTCCTGGTGCAGAATTTGCTGAGCTAATGATTGGTGTGGGAGGCAAAGAGATCTACCTTTGGGGTGCCCCATTTCTTGATTACAAAGTTGAAGGTTATGTGGTTTAACTACCACTCATGTGGGTCTAGCAAGTTTCTGCTTAAGTTGTTTGCCAGATAGTTTAGGGAGCCTGGCAGGAATTGTGCTAGCAGGTGTATTAGCATGGCTGAGGCTGTGTGCCAAAGGGTCATGTTGAGCCTGCAGAGAGGATAAGAGTGAGTCCCTCCCTGCTTGTTGATATACCACATCACTGTGGTGTTGTCTGTTTTGATCAGTAGAGGCCCCAGGGAGAGTAAGGGTCTGAAAGCTGAACAGCCAGCATCTCTTTTTGGTTGATGCGCAAATGTATTTGATTTGGGCTCCAATGGTCCTGAATGCCCCTGCCATCCAGGTGTGCATCCCAGGCATAGTCTGATGCATCTGCAGTGAGGGTCAGGGCGGCATGGGGTTGTGAAAAGGGAAGTCCCTTGTTGTGGTTGCATGCTGCTGCCTACCAAAAAAAATCTTTCCTTAGACAGGGTATCATAGCTATGATAGTTTCCAGATCTTGAGAGTGTTGACACCAAAGGCTTTTTAGGT
This sequence comes from Protopterus annectens, assembly GCF_019279795.1. Lineage (NCBI taxonomy): Eukaryota > Metazoa > Chordata > Ceratodontiformes > Protopteridae > Protopterus > Protopterus annectens. The sequence continues at coordinate 1,673,883,963 of NC_056743.1, forward strand.
ACCATTGTAGTCTCCTCATATGCGGTCTGGCGTATGGAATGAGTAGAATGCAGGAGGCCATGAACCCTAGAACTTGCTGGATTTTCTTTGCAGATAACTGGGCTCTGGTGGCTAGTTGAGAGAAGTAGCCTGTCAGGTAAACTTGTTTTTCTGGAGTAAGGAATGCCATCTGGGATGCTGTGTCCAGGATTGCTCCCAGAAATACAATTTTTTGTGTGGGGACTAGTTTTGATTTATTTTCATTGATAGTATACCCCAGGAAGGTCAGTAGGTCCTTTACAAAGATCAGGTGCTGTAACACACCTGGTGTGCTTTTCCTGACTGTCTGCCTGAATCAGGCAATTGTCTAAGTAGGGGTAAATTAAAATATTTCTTTGTCTGCAAAAAGCAATGGCTGGAGCCAGGCATTTTATGAAAACTCTGGGAGCAGCGGATAAGACAAAGGCAAGCGCAGATAACTTAAAGTGCATAGATCCTGCCCTGAAATGTAGATATTTCTTGCAAGATTCCCTGATTGGGATGTGTAGGTAGGCCTCTTTTAGGTCTAGGGTGGCTAACCAAGCATCCTTGGAAAGCATAGGAAGAAGCTGCTGGAGGGTGAGCATTTTGAATTTTGGTATCACCAGAAAGGTGTTTAGAATGGATAGATTGAGGATTGGGCACCAGGTGCCCTCTTTTCTGGGTACCATGAAGTGTCTGGAATAGAAACCTTGGCCTATCTGGTCTACAGGAACATGCTGTATTGCCCTCATGGAGAGCAGGGGAAGGACTTGATTTTTGGCCTCTGCCCACTGGTTTGGAGGAAGATCTGGGAACCCTTTTGAGGTTGGCAGAGTGTGGAAATAAAATTTGTATCCTTGGGACACTATGTTGAGGAGCCACCGGTCATTGGTAATAGATGCCCAGTTGTTTGCATGGAAGGAAATTTTCCTCCTAGGGGCACAAGCAGGTGGCCAGAGATAAGGGGTAGAGGTGTAAAGTCATTGTGAGTTCTTACCATAAGGGGGTGGCTTAGCACTCCCTGTTTTTGAAGAGGAGGAACTCCATTGCTTAGATCTCTGCATTCCCTGGGACTACTGTCTGGGGGGACTGCTTCCCCTGGGTCTGGGCTGAGCTGGCCTGAATGGGGCCAGAAAGGACCAGTGCTTGGAGGGGCAATGCCTACTGAACCTCGGAGGCTGGACCTGTAAAAAGCCTCTAACTTTCTGCATAGATTTAGGTTTTCTTCCATCTTTTTAAGACCTCTTCTGCCTTGGTGCCAAACAAATTGTCTTTGTTCAATGGTGCGTCCAATAATTTTGATTTGACATGTTCTGGCAAGGTCTGATCCTTAAGCCAAGCATGCCTTCTAAGGACAGAACCAGTGACTGCTGCCCTGCAAGATGCTTCTAGGGTGTCAAAGCCACATTGCAAGGTGTGCTTAGTAACTTGTCTTGCAGAATGCATAAGCTCTTGTAATTCTTTATTTTCTGCACAAGCAGGAAAGGATGATATTTTTTGTTTGAGGAGTTCCATGGTCTGCTGCTGATATTTCAGCATGTGGAACTGACAATTTAGTGCTCTAATAGCAAGCGTTGCAGAGGTGCATACTTTTTTACCCCATCTTTCTGAAGCTTGGGAATCCCTGTCTGAGGGGGTGGAATTCTTAGCTGCGGTTGCTTTAATTCTTTTAGGTCCTTGGGAGATGACCTCTGGGTCAGCAGTAGGATTTTTGAAAAGGAATTTGTGAGAGTCAGGGCCTTTGTAGTACCTGTCCAGTTTTGTGGGAGCAGGAAGAAGTGTGTCAGGTGTCTGGGAGCAGGAGGAAGGGTGTCAGGTGTCAAACTGGATTCCATAAAAACATTATTCACAACGTCCAGGACAGGAGGAATGGCTAAAGGACTGTGCTGTGGTACATCTAAGAATTCCCTGAGTCTCTTTCGACTGAGGATAGTTCTGACATTCCCATTGGAAATGCTCCCTTAAAGTATGTAGGGTTTCACCAAAAGAAAAATCCTCGGGAGGAGACGCCGAAGGAATGGATCCCTCTGCAGCAGAATCCTCATAAGCAGAGAGGGGTTGCATGTCTTCATATTCAGAAACCTCAGAGTCATTGGACTGCTGTTCAGATAAAACTACTGGGGACAAGTCTCTTTTTCTTTTGGAAGGGGTAGCCTGGCTTCCCCTAATAAGCATAATAAGGTCTTCCGTCATTTTAAGCATTTGAGATTGAGGCATGGAAACAGGTGCCTGAGCTTGGGTCGTTGTTTTTTTAGGCGTAGTCTGTACCCTGGCCCTTAAAAACTTTGTAGTTTTAGAAAGAACTGAAGACATGAAAGAAGTTGTCGGTTTGTGTCGAGTATTGGTAGTGCAAAGAACTTCCTTGGAAGCCAGTGCCTGCTCAGTGGCTCCGGACCCATCCAAGGTAGAGACATCCACAGGATCCTTAGTTGAAGAAGAGTTTCACAGCATACCGGACTCTGAACTGGTCTCAATAGCGGCCTGCAAATCCACAGAAGCGGGCATTAGGGGCTGCAAAAGCACCTCACTGAGGAACGGAGAACTCATGATTAGCTTAACGGAAGCATAATCGGCACTTTTGGACCTGTGCGGTCTGTCTCTGTCTTTATCATTACATTTTTTAGGAAGATCAGTAGTCAGATAGCTTAACAAAGCCATATTGTAATATGAGGACTGAGAGCAAAAATATTTAGCTACAATAAGGGCCTGATGATGTATAGTTCTGGCATTGAACAAAGCACAAAAGTGACAGCGAAGGACGTCGTGATCTGGGCCTAAACAGGTGATGCAGTAAGAATGGAAGTCTCGGTGTGGTATTTGCTTTCCACAGGCGAGACAATTGTTAACTTTTTCTGAAATCAGAGCAAGAAAAAAGGATCCCCAATGGGGTACTTAGATTTAGAAGACTTCAACTTCAATTCTGAAACAAAAACTCAGGTAGCAGCTGACCGGCACTCATGCGAACTGCTTCTGCTTTGGACTCCTCAGCAAGAAAGACTGATGTAATGGCATTGGCTGCCTGATTTTATACCACTGATGACCTGACGTCAGTCCTGGAGCGACAGCAACTGACGCAGAAATACTAAGCCTCTGGTATTCGGGCCGACTGAGGGCTACACTGGCAGGATAACCCAAGTGTGATGACTGCAACAGTGAAACACGAAGAACATCTGTCAAAACCTTCTAATGCATTTTTGTGTTCAATACAACAAATCCATGAAAAACATTATACAGACAAAAACTTTGGGACTTTTGGAAAAAAGAATCAACCAAGGAAGTGTAAAATGTAAAGAACAAAACCTCAAGATTTTTTTAAAGTCATGAAAAATAAACATGGACATGGGAAAGAAAGAGAGATCTGATTTGCTGCAATATTTATGCAAAGGAGAAAGCCAAAGTAATCAATACCAGAAAGCACTTCCAAAGATATTTGCAAAGAAATACAAGCAAGGTTTACAGGTATGGAAACTGTCAAAGCACAAAAAATAAGATCACAAATGGGAATATAAAACAGAAGATTAGTAACGTAGAAGTTAAACAAAGAGAAGCTAAAGTTATGGAATACTTCCAAAGTGACTTATTTAGTGTAGAAAGTCTAACACAGTTTATGTCACAGCATGATGGAACAGTTAGTCCCCAAAGTAAGGAAATCAGAAAGAATGGCAGACATCTGAGGAAGAAACATGGACATGGGAAAGTATAATAACTTTAATACAGTCCAATATTTATGCAAAGGAGAACGCAAATCAAATCAATACAAAAAAGTGGCACCAGAGATAGTTGCAGAGAAATACAGGCAAATGCATCCAGATATACAAAATTTCACATTACAAAAAATAAGAAGACAAAGGGGAAAGTAGAAAAGAGGATAAGTAATGGGAAAATTAAAGAAATAGAAATTGAAGTTTTGGATTACCTGCAAAGTGAAGGATTTAGTGTAGAAAATCCTACAATAGTAATGTCACAGGATGATGGAACAGTGAGTCTAACAAATTAAGGAGAATTAGGGAGAAAGGGAAGCATCTGATTACTTGCCACATTAAGATTCTGTACAGCCTTCAGTAGGAAATGAGTTCATAGGTAGGTACTAGGCTATTGGCCTAAGGGCCTAAGTAAGCCTAGCCAACAAGGTTCCCTGGCTTACGCCACCCAAGAAAGTTAATTTCCTGTGCCCCTGTCGAGCAGAGCCACAGAAGTGATCCCCGGGGTGTATTTCCTATTTCTCATCCACTCATCAAGATTTTTCTTGAGGAGTGCTAATGAGGAACTTTGCTTGACATAGATGGGTAGCTTGTTCCAGAGTATAGGAAGTCTCTGGGACAGAAATCTATCCCTCCAGCATGTCCTGTTTATTGTGGTGACAAGGTTTAAGTCCCTAGAGCATGTAGCTCGGAGGGATTGGGATTTCTTTTGGTGTAGCATGCCCAACAGCTCTGGGTTTAACATAGGTTTATATGTTAGGCAGAGATCTCCTCGGAGTAGGCAATATGCTACAGAGTAAAGCTGAAGTTTTTTTGAGACGGTCAGTGTAGGGCATCTGTTTGAGGCCAGTAATCCCCTTTGTGAGGTACTTCTGTGGCCTTTCCAGCTACTACAGATGTCTTGTGAGGTACATTCCAAAAGGGGCGCTGTACTCTATAATGGGTCTAATGAGTGCTGAGTAGAGGGGAGCAATGACCTCTTTTTTCCTGGATGAGAACTCTTTTGTAATGAGGTGTGCCACATTACAAACATTCAACTGGAGTTGCACATCAAGAGAAGGAGCAAGAAATATTGACAACTCTGATGCAGTCAGTGTTGTGTAGTGATAGACAAGTGAATTCCTATATGAAAGAGCAACAGATGATACAGAATGCAGCTGAAGACAATATGTCACAAGAAGATGATCAGGAACTTTCCATAGAATCCCTTCAGAAAACGGAGAGCAAAAGTTACAGTTGCTTTATTTAATAGAGGTGGATAGACATATTAAGGTCAATGAAAAAACATTACAGAAAGTCGATGAAAAAATATTACAGAAAGTCAATAAGACCCAAAATGTTAGAAGTCTGATTAAGCAAATGAACACAGTAATTACATCTTTCAACAGAAATTTGAGTAATATAACAGAAGTAAATAGGCTGTATTCATTTGCAGCTAAATTAATAACAGATGTTTAACTACAAACACACAGGGCAGTAAAGGAAAGGAAGGGAAGATATCAAATGCCACCGTGCAAGTACTGAACAGAGAAAACTATAAAGCAGTTAAGACAAGAAGTGTTGTTGTTAAGAGTACAGAACAGGGAACAGATCAACAAAAATACTCAGAAATATAGATGTGATATTAGCAAAAAGCAGTATCAGAACAGATCAGGATCTGTCGCGCACTATCACAAATTATAGAGTAAAAATATTAGCACAGTCAGAAAAACATAGAAGATATGCTGATAAATATAAAGGAAAACTACAAAATAAGCAATTTAGTGATGAACCAAAAAGTTTTTAAAGAATTCAGAAACAAGGCAAAAGGAATTGAACTCAGAGCAAAAAAAAAAACAGAAATAGATACATTTTGGAGAATTATCTATGAAGATCATGTGGAACATAACAAAGATGCTGAATGGCTAGAGAAAGTAAAAGAAAGAATAAGAAGTTCAAATGTACAGGATATGAAATGGGATGAAGTAATGACCAGAGAAACTGAAACAAAGTTAAAAAAAAGATTATAACTGGAAAACCCCAGGTCCAGAAGCAGTACCTAATTTCTGGCTAAAAGTATTAACATCTTTATGTGAAGATTTAGCCATGAGTAATGATTATTTATATGCCTATCCCGAACAGACCCCAACCTAGCTAATAAAAGGAAAAACAATAATTCTACTTAAAAGCAAACCTGCAAGCTATCCTAACAACTAAATGCCAATAACTTGCTTTCTGACGATATATAAACTAGACATTGGAATTGATGTTGACAGTGTTTATAGTAATTTAGAAGAAAACTCAATCATGGCAATAGAACAAAATAGTAACAAAATAAAGTCATAAGGAACTAAAGATCATTTGTTGCTAAATATAGTCATTAAGGGAAAACTGTAAAAAGGGGAAGAAACTAAATACAGCATAGACAGACAGGCTACAAAACAAGCATTTGGCAGTATCCCACATTCATGGTTGAAAGAGTGCTTAAAATTTTCTAAGATACACCCTATAGTGATTGATTACATTACAGCAGCATAGCAGCCATGGAACAGTGTCAAACCACTTTGCAGTTAAGCCATGACAAAGGACAAATTACAGGAAAAAAAAAATCAAAGGGGTGTCATTTTCTGTTGGTATTGTGGTATCATCAATGGAGACAGAGAATGCTGCTCAATGCTAGGTTCATATCTGCCTGTGTCCCATAGGTACATAGGTGTGTACTAAGCTAATAATCCTGGAGTCTTTACAAGCCTAGCCCATAGGATTACCCTGGCATCATGCCACCCAGCCTTGTTTCCCAGTGCCTCTGTTGAGTAAAGCCACTGGAGTGATCCCTGGGGTGAATTTTCTATTTCCCATCCACTCATCAAGATTTATCTTGAAGACGGCCAGTGAGGTGCTCTGCTTGACATGTATGGGAAGTCTGTTACCACAGCATGGGTAGTCTCTGGGTTATGAACCTGCCCCTCCAGCATGTTCTGTTGATTATGGTAATGAGGTCGAGGTCTGGAGTGTGTGGTGTGGAGGGATTGGGATTTCTTTAGATGTAGCATTTCTAACAGAGCTGGGTCAGACATGGCTTTGTAAGTCAAGCAGAGATAGCCTCTAAGTAGGCAATATGAGACAGAAAATAGTTGGAGTTTTTTGAGTCTATCCATATAGGACAAGTGTTTAAAGCCTAGAATCCTCTTTGTGAGGTACTTTTGTGGGCTCTCCAGTTGTTGCAAGTATTTAGTGAGGTACATGCCAAATGGGGCATTGTACTCAGTGACTGCCCAAATGAGGGAAGAGTAGAGGGAGACAATGACCTCTTTCTTCCTGGATACAAAACCCTTATTAATGAGATGTGCCACATAGAAGGACTTTCTGATTACATTGGCAATGTGGTGGTCAAAGGAGAGGTTGCTGTCAACCTGTGTTCCCAGATCTCTTATAACACCTTCTGTGTTCAGTGGACTATCATTGATGTGGTAAATCATGGGAACCATGTTTTTCCCAAAGAGGATGACAACACATTTTTTGGCATTGGGCTTAAGGCCATGGTTCTGACACCAGTAGTTGGTCTCAGTGAGACCTTTCTGTAGGATGTCAACATCACTTGGGGAGTTAATAAGAGTTCCCAACTTGCAATCATTTGTGAACTTTGTCAGCCAAAGTCCCTTCATGTTGAACTGGACTTCAGAGAAGTAGATACCAAACAGGAGAGGACCCAAGACCAAACTCAGTGGGACTCCACTCGTGACTGGTCTGCAGTCTGACTTGGAGTCAGCTACTTTCACATTGTGGGTTTTACCTGTGAGCCTGTTTGCAACACACCTAGTGATAAAGGGGTTGATGCCTAGCTTAATGAGTTTTTCTATGATTCCTGAGTGGGGAATGGTATCAAAGGACTTGGCCAGATTAAGGTATGTTGTATGAACCACCTTGCATTCATCCACAGCTCTGGTGACTGACTCAAAGAGGTCAACCAAGTTGAGCAGGCATGATCTACCCTTCACAAAACCAAACTGTGTGGGATCCAGAGTTTGGAGATTCCCTATATCCTTGTTTATTAAGTCCATGATGATGCACTCCATAGCTTTGAATATCAGACTCATCAGGCTAATTGGGCGAAAGTTCCCAGGGTCTGTAGTCATTCCTCCTTTGTGGAGAGGGATGACTGTAGCAGTGTGCCATCTGGTAGGGAATAAGCCCAAGGTGAGGCTGTGACTGAACAAAACAAACAGGTGAGGTGTCAGTTCACTCTGTAGTTCATGTAGAACACAGCCAGGGATATTGTCATGTCCCATAGAAGCTGTATTCTTGGCCTTGCACAGTGCTGTTTTAACCTGTGCAGCAGTAATACTGGGTGCCTGGCAATCTACTGGTATTGTGACTGGTCCCTTTGGGGGGAGAGGTGTAAAGTTGGCACTGAATCTGTCGACCAGTATATTGGCAATATCTGTTGGCTAGGTATAGGTGGTACCTTTGTGCAGTAGCTCAGAGCAAATCTGGGTATTGCCGTGGAGATTCTTTACATAACTATAGAAGGCCTTGTGGTTGTCTTTATTATCTGCTGCAATTCTATTTTCATAGCTAGCTTTAGAGGATTTGATGAGGGATCTCAACTTTTTGTTGAGGCTGATAAGGGAGTTTTTCCAGTCTTAGGACTTCACCTTATTCCACATCAGTTTCCTCCTTCTGTTGTAGAGTATTTTTATGACAGGAAACCACCAGATTGGCTTCCTTTTTTTGGAGGAGAGCATCTTGTTTCTATTGGGTATGGCAAGATCCATGCATTTGTGTACGTGTTCGTACAGTGCATTGGTATATGATTTGGTGGTCATGCAACTGATCTCCATTTGCATGGGTGCCGTGAAATTAGTCACCTCTGCTTTTAGGAGCCAAAAGTTAGCTTTGGAGACGTTTTTCATGGTTGTTACCTTTGCGAGGGGGGGAGGGGGGTTCCAAGTTGATTAGTTTGTGGTTGGATCTAACCAGGGAGGAGTTGACTATTGGTGTAGAGCAATGGTTGCCCATGTTAGTAATGACCAGGTCAAGGATGTTGCTACCTCTAGTGGGGGTAAGAACGAGTTGGTCCAGGGCACTGGAATTAATGAATTCCAGGAAACGTTGGGCAAGTGCATTGGTACAGGAGTATTTTTCCCAGTTAATGCAGGGTAGTTGAAGTTGCCCAGTATGAGAGTGTTAGGTTGGACCCTAATATTCTCAAAGGTGCTTAGGAATGTGGAGTGTGAGTCTTGGGACAAGGTTGGGGACCTATAGCAGGCTGCAACCTGAATCGCTGTCTTACACAATGTTAGCTGCACCTGAAGTATCTCAGATGCGTTATGTTAGGCTACCAGTCTGGAGGTGTGTGCATCCTTTATGAATATGGAAACACCACCAGCCTTTGGAGCTTCATCCAAGTTCTGGGGCCAAAAGCTGTGGAATGATTTATAGCCTGGTAGTGTAGGGGTGCTTTCTGCTGCCTTGAACCAGGTCTCTGTTATGGCACAAATGTTGATGTTCTCCAGTGTTTCAAGAGAGTGCATTTTGAGATTTAGACTTCTAGCACTGAGCAGCATGACCCTCAGATTGCATTTGTTTGTAGCTGTTACGGTGATAATATGGTCTTTGTAACACCGCCTAAAAATGGCACTATATGGGTGTCAAGAGCCTTGGCCAGTATCCGGAAGCCCAGGGGTGACAGATGCAGATCATCTCTGGCAAAGCATTGAGGTCTGTCAATCATGTCATCTCAGGCAGACAGATACTGGATCCCCTTAGAATGACACCAGAAACATAGCCAACTGTTGAAATCAATCATTTTCTGCTTGTACTGTGGTATCATTCTGGGTGATGGTAGGATGCTGCCCAGGGCAAGGGTCATACCCACCCGGGCTACATAATCCGAGAGCTCCTCCATGTCTCTTTTCATGTATTCCAGGGAGGTATGTCTCAGGTCATTCACACCCACATGTACAATGACAGAGTCATATTTGTACCTGTTGTTGAGGGACCTGTGTGCATGCGTTATGTGGCGGATCCTGGCACCTGACAGGCAGCTGACTGTTACTTTCTCCTTATTCAGCCTAGTGAGCCTCACTATCGAGTCACCTATGACTAGTGTGTTGGGCATGCTGTTTTGCCTTAGGGGCTTTGGTTGAGTGGTACACTGTTTAGGAGAGTTATGTGTCTTGTGATTAGTGTTGTGTTGCAGTGGTCGAGTGCATTTCTGCCTTGGATGTCTCTGCTATTTGGGTAGATTTTTACTGAAAGCCTTGGTGTGTGGTTTTTGTTTTTATGTGAAGGCAGTGCTGGTGTGTGTTCTGGAAGGCTATGTGTTCCATGTGGTGTGGTGCAAGTGTTGACCTTCTCCTCTTGACCAGCTATTCCAGTCTTGGCTGGAGAGCTCGTGGCTTCCAATTTGGATATATAAGTGCATCTCTCGCAAGTCTGAGTGTTGGATGGTAAGACGAGAGTTGTACATGAGGCAGTTGCCTCAGGATGCCCAAGTTCACCAGGTTGATAGGAGAAAGCACAGGGAACTGAACTTTAGACATGCCTGTAGAGGTGGGCCTTAATAATAAGTACTGGAGCTGTTTCCTTGTAGAATGTTTAGTGCTGGTAGCACTTTTGTGTGCTACAATAATTGCTACAAGAAGTCTGGTAAAGTTCATAGGTTCATAGGTTGGTACTAGGCTATTGGCCCTAGGGCCTATACAAGCCTAGCCATAACAATTGCCCTGGCTATTTCTTCCCACACTATTTACTTCCCTGGACCCCTGTTTTGCAGGATGACTGACGTGATCCCCGGGGTGAATATCCTTTCTCCCATCCAATCATCAAGGTTCCTTTCTGAGGGGCCAAAAGAGGCACTCTGCCTGGGAGTCTCTGGGTCAGGAACCTATCCCTCCAGCATGTTTTGTTTATTGTGATGACAAGATTTAGATTCCTGGAGCACGTGGCTCTGAGGGATTGGGATTTATTTAAGTGTAGCATGTCCAACAGTTCTGGATTTGGCATGGCCTGTTATGTTAAGCAGAGATCACCTCGGAGTAGACAATATTCGACAGAGTATAGCTGGAGATTTTTAAGGCGGTCA
>NC_056743.1:1673902229-1674004729 GCF_019279795.1 Protopterus annectens
TTATAGGTTTGTAACACATTTGGAACAGATGTGAAAAAATAATTTCAGTGAAAATCTGGGGAAACAAAAAACAGCTGCCCCAGAGAAGAGTTGAGAAACAGAGATTGGCAAGAGAGGAAACACATTCATTTTACTGATGTACTTTCCCTGCAAGAATGAAAACCTCTAAATGTATGAGTTGGGTAAGCTGACAGAAACTGGCATCTTAAGATGGCCTGAAACACAAAAACAAAAAGTACATTAAATTATTTTGATTGATATACTTTTTTATGTTGTGGTCATGTAAACATGTTATGGTCTTGAAATGCACTTACAGTGCACATACTGTCTGTAAAAAGACCATGCATATACCTTTTGTCCAAGTCTTCTTGACACACTGTCAAAGATCTCAGCCTTCAGTGCAGAGAAGACAGCACATACTCCTTCTCTACTGCCACATACAGCAAGTCCATGCCGGTCACCCAAGCATCACCAGGAAAGTAGGCCTAAGCATGTTATGCCCACTAGTTCTGCTTCCATACAAGAATGTGTTAGGCATATGTCATGGGTTCATAGGAGTTACATTTCTCCTTTGCTAGTGCCCATCCTTAAGCCTTTCATCCCTTTTCAAGAAGGGCCAGGCCATTCATAACAGAGGTGAATTTATGATTACCCACCCAGTTAAAGGGCCAGGCCATTCACACCAAGGGTGAATTTATGAATATCCACCCAGTTAAAGGGCTAGGTCATTTATACCAAGGGTGAATTTATGAATACCCATCCAATTATCCTTTGTAAAAGCAAACAGTGTCACACTGGCACTTCACCTGTGTGCCCTGTTCAGTCACAGCCGCACCTCAGGCTTTGTCCCTATCGAATGGTGCACTGCTACAGTCATCCCTCTCCACAAAGTTGGATAAACTACAGACCACAAGAACTATCGGCCCATTAGCCTGATGAGTCTGATATGCAAAGCTATGGAACGCATTATCATGGACCTAATAAACAAGGATATGGGGAATCTCCAAACTCTGGAACCTACGCAGTTTGGTTTTGTGAAGGGTAGATCATGCCTGCTCAACTTGGTCGACTTCTTTGAGTCAGTCACCAGAGCTGTGGATGAAGGCAAGGTGGTTCATACAGCCTACCTTGATCTGGCCAAGGCCTTTGATGCCATTCCCCATTCAGGAATCATAGAAAAACTCAGTAAGTTAGGCATCGACCCTTATATCACTAGGTGGGTTGCAAAGTGGCTCACAGATATAACCCACAGTGTGAAAGTAGCTGACTCCAAGTCAGACTGCTGACCAGTCACGAGTGGAGTCCCACAGGTTTCAGTCCTGGGTCTTCTCCTGTTTGGTATCTACTTCTCTGAAGTCCAGGCCAACACAAAGGGACTATGGCAGACGATTGCAAGTTGGGAGCTATTATTAACTCCCCAAGTGATGTTGACATGCTACAGAAAGGCCTCAATGAGACCAACAACTGGTGTCAGAACCATGGCCTTAAGCTCAATGCCAAAAAATGTGTTGTCATCCCCCTTGAGAAAAACCCAGTTCCCTTGAATTACCACATTGATGGTAGTCCACTGAACACAGAAAGCGTTAACCGAGATCTGGGAACACAGGTTGACAACAACCTCTGTTTTGACCACCACACTGCCACTGTGGTGAGAAAGTCCTTCTATGTGGCACATCTCATTATTAAGGGTTTTGCATCCAGGAAGAAAGAGGACATTGTCTCCCTCTACTCTTCCCTCATTAGGCCAGTCATAGAGTACAATGCCCCATTTGGCATGTACCTCACTAGACACCCGCAACAACTGGAGAGGCCACAAAAGTACTTCACAAAGAGGATCTTAGGCCTTAAACACTTATCATATATGGACAGACTCAAAAAACTCCAACCATTATCTGTCTCATATTGCCTACTTAGAGGCGATCTCTGCTTGACTTACAAAGCCATGTCTGATCCAGCTTGTGTTAGAAATGCTACATCTAAAGAAATCCCAATCCCTCTGCACCACACGCTACAGCGACCTCAACCTCATTACCACAATCAACAGAACATGCTGAAGGGACAGGTTCATAACCCAGAGACTGCCCGTGCTATGGAATAGACTTCCCATAAATGTCAAGCAGAGCACCACACTGGCCCTCTTTAACAGAAATCTGGATGAGTGGATGGGAAATAGAAAATTCACCCCATGGATCACTCCAGTGGCTCTACTCGACAAAGGCACTAGGAACTAAGGTTGGGTGGCACGATGCCTGGGTAATCCTATGGGCTAGGCTTATAAAGGCTCCAGGGCCATTAGCCTAGTACACACCTATGAACACTGTTTAATTTAGAGAGCTAGTTTGTTCTATAGATGTGGGTAAACACTGTGTTATAAATATGTACCTCCAGCATGTGCATTTATTTGCTGGAGTGGATTTACTTCTATGGTCCTAGTATTAGCTGGGCTATTTGGTTTATGGATGTACAAGAGTTTCTGTATTACTGGACCATTATAACCAGCAAAGCCTCCCTGTTGCACAGTAGTAACATATGATAACCCTTCCCCTAACTCTAACCCACATATTAAACCAAAAAAAAGCTGTTCCTATACACTCACAATCACACACACACTCAATCTATCCTCTTACCCAATATATCTATAGCTATATTTTTATTTATTTTACATTTGTTGACCGGGAGTGTCAGACTGAGCAAAAGCCCGTTCTCAGCGGAGGCCTGGGGAGAAAAGCTCCAGAACATATAGGACAATTACAATAGCAAAATGACATTCAGTATTAGAGAAGAAAGAAAAAAACACAAGAATTATTTAGGTGGGCACAATCATCATTACAGTAATTATCAAGTTAAAACACTGATGGCAGAGAGCCTGCATGCGTAAAGGTATAAAAATGTGGCAAAAGTAATGGAAAAGCATAAACAGTATGATGAGCATTATATCACATGGAAGTACCCATTACCAGCATTTCTTAAAAGACACAGTGGTCCATGAAAAGAAGGCACAAATAGCAAAATCATGAAACATCATGACTTGTAGACAGAAATTAGTGCAATGTGGAAGGAAGATATGCCGACAGTTCTCCATAGTAGTATGGGACTCAGTAGACAGTACACAGAACCTGGTATGTGACATTAATAAAACCTGCTGGAGGGACAGATTTGTCTCACAGAGGTTACCACACCTTTTAAACAGACTCCCTCTTCATGTCAAACAGAGAACCTCTTTGGCCCTCTTCCAATGTAATACTGATGGCTGGATAGGTGACAGTAAATTCAACCTGGGGTTTCCACCTGTGTCCGTCTCGGACAGGAGCAAATGGTGCTGATCGTGAAAATAAGAGTAAGAATTTGGCTAGGCTTGTAATGGCTCTAAGCCCAATAGACTAGTAACTTCTTATGATCCTATGATCCTTAGCTCACCTATTAATTCACCTATAGTATCACCTTCCTTTCTCAAGATACTCTGTCTAGCTTGGTCTCAATCTAATTATCTTAATGAAGTGTAATTATCTTGTAAATTTTTTTTGCATACTACATTACATTGCTATAGTGACATTATCTTAAGTCATGGCTAGAAAATGTGTTAATCATGAAACTTTTTGTCTATTTCCAACTACTTTTATGTACTACCACCTGCATAATATACACTTTGGATGTATTACCTTTTATATGTATTATGCTTAATATGTGTTTTTGACTTTAGGCTACTACTGAATATGTTTACAAAGTAACTTTGGCTTATTTTCTGGTGTTCTTCTAAGGGCATGCAATATCTGTCAGTCTGGGATGACATGATTGACTGACCTCGATGTTCTGCCAGAGATGGTCTTCATCTGTCACCTTGGGATTTCAGTTGCTGGCTAAGGGTCCTGCCACTGTCATAATGCCTTTTTTAGGCAGTGTCTCAAGGATAAAATTTCCAACATAAAAACAGCATCTAAAAACCAGCTCAAGGTTATGCTGCTAAACACTAGGAGTCTTAACATAAAACTACACTCACTGTAAGCAGTCCTCACCTTGGAAGACCTAGACATTTGTGCAGTCAGGGATATGTGGTTTAAGGAAGTGGACATCACCCCAACTATACCAAGCTACAAATCCTTCCATACTTACAGACCAGAACTGAAGGCGTGAAAAGAAAAGGAAGCAATGTATCAATAATCATTACAGATAAAGACATTGCCACATTGGTCAAACAGTATGATTCCCTGGAGATACTTCAGGTGCAATTAACTGTTGCTAGGACAGCTATTCAAATCATTGCCAGCTCCAGTTCCCCTTCATGAATATGAACATCCACTCTGCCTATATGGGTTTACTGGAGTCTATCAAGATATATTCGATCACCCTGGTTTTGTGCAACTAACTACTTATCCATTGAGTAGGTAATTTACTCATGGTCTAACTCATTTGCCTAAAGGTTCCTCTAATTCGTTAAGTCCAATGTCCTGGACCAACTGGTGGACATCCCAAAAGGAGTGCCAACATCCTGAATCCGGTGCTTACCAGTGTGGGGGACCACTGTAGCACCCCCACTGTGAGGTCTTCCCCAGTGAGATCTGACCACAAATCAGTCTCATTGAAAGTAACTATCACACCTGCCCCCCACCCCCCAGCACCAAATAAGCTAAAAAAAACTTCTCCAAAGCAGACTATAAACAGCATACCTCTGTCCAAATTTTTACCTCATATTTTTGAGCTGTTCCTCATACAATATATGGTCTTCTGGCAAATCACTGAGAATTGAAGTAACTAAATAACAGGAAATAATGACATGTATTTGAGTTTCAGACTTCATATCAGTCATAAAAATATATAAATATTCAAAATCTGCTATTCTAGCAACTTAAGTGTACAGGAGCAGGTTATAAACTGCCTCTTTAAGGCCAAATACACAGCATCTGTGAAACCTGACAACAGCCCAGGTTGTGTCCTACATGGGCTTAAACAAGATTTAACACCAATGGGTACTCTATTCAATCATAGCGTATCTCCAGCTTCATCCAAGCTGAATGGGAAACAGCCACCATTAACCCCTTGCACAAAGGTGGTGCTTATAATGTCACAGGGAACAGTAGACTGATTAGCCTAACTAGCCTGACAAGCCTTGTCTGCAAGGCCATGGAGCAAATATTCACAGACCATAGCAAAGATATAGGTAATGCCAAAACACTTGACCATACTTAGGATGTGTCAAACGGAGGTCATGCCTGATAAAACTGGTGGACTTGTTTGAGATAGTCACCAAGGGCCTGGATGAGGGGAAATCTGTACATATAGCCTACCTAGACTTAGCAAAGGATTTTGACACCATCCCTCACTCACGATATCATTGGCAAACAGCCAGCTAGGTATCAACCCTTATATTGTTATATGGGTCGCTACATGGCTCACTGATAGAACACATATAGCCAAAATAGGGTAATTCACCTTCAACAGCTGAGCAATAACTAGTGGTGTTCCACAGGAATCAGTCCTGGGACCTGTTCTCGTTGGAATCTATTTCACCAAAGTACAAGCTAAAACTGAAGGTTTGTGGCTAACAAAGTTTGCTGATGACTGCAAACAGAGAGCAGCCATAGAATCTCCAACTGATGTCAACATCTTACAACAGAGTCTTACACAAAGAAATGACTGGTACTAACGTCATGCCTAAAATACAATGCAAAAAGAAGTTTTTTCATCCCTTTCTGTAAGTGCAATGTTCCTGCTAACTACCAGATCAATAACACCCTCAGGATGCACTCATTGGTGAGAGACCTGGGCACACAGCTTGACAGCAATCATACCATTAATGAAACATGTCTCCACAGAGATAAGACAGGCATTCTATATTGCTCATCTCATACGTAAGGGCATTGCATTCAGAAGGAATGACATTATAACCTGTCTTCACTCCTTCCTCATCAGGCCAACGATTTAGTACAACACCCCTTTTGGCATGCACCTTTCCAAGCACCTGCAGCAACTGGAGAGACCACACAGGTTACACACAAGGAAATTTCTAGGTCTTCAGCATCTGTCCTACATGGATCATCTGAAATCACTGTCACTTTATTCTGTTTTATACAGACTATTCAGAGACAATTTATACCATGCATATAAGGCAGAGTTTGATCCTGTCATATTGAAAATGCTGCATATCCACAACTCAAATGGTACATGGGTTACTCGCTCTAAGGACCTTATCCTGGTATGTGACAGGGATATGTCTCCCAGAGGTTACCACAACTTTGGAGCACACTCCCATTTCATGAAAGAGTACCTCTTCAAATGCTATCTGGATGGTTGGCTAGGTGACTTTAAATTCAACCCAGTGGGGTTCCACCTGTGTCCCTCTTGGACAGAGGCAATAGGTGCTGATCATGGAAATAAGGTTAATAACTTGGCTAGGCTTGTAAGGGCAGTAGGGCCATTATCCTAGTAACTTCCTATGATCCAGTGATCCTATATCTCACCTATTAATTCACCAGTAGTTATCACCTTCCTTTCTCAAGATACTCTGTCTAGCTTTGTCTCAATTTGTCTGATTATCTCAGTGTAGTTTAATTATCTTGTACAGTTTTTTGCACACTACATTAAATTGATCTAGTCACATCTACCTTAACTCATGTCTGGAAAATGTATTACTCACAAAACATTTGTCTATATCCTACTATTTTTATGCATTACAAACTGCATAAGATGCACTTTTTATGTATACCATTTTATATACATTATGTTCAATATGTGTTTTTTGTGGTTATGCTGCTACTGACTATGTTTATAAACTAGGTAACTGGCTTAGTTTCTGGTATCATTATAAAGGGGAGACAGTATCTGTCAGTCTGGGATGGGATGATTGACAGACCTCAGAGGTCTGCCAGAGATGGTCTTCATCTGCCAACCCTGGTATTTCAGCTGTAGGCTAAGGCTCCTGCCAACCCCATAGTGTCTTTTTAGGCAGTGTCTCAAGTATGAAATTGGCGAGGTAAAAACTGCATCTAAAAATTTGCTCAAGGTCATGCTTTTAAATGCTAGGGGTATTGACATGAGACTGCACTTACTGGAAGCAGTCCACACCTTGGAAGACTTAGCCATTTGTGCAGTCACAGAGACCTAGCTCAAGGCAGTGGAGAGCACCCCAGCCATACAAGGCTACACCTCCTTCCACTCTTTCAGACAAGAAACTGAAGGCGTGAAAAGTAAATGAAGTTTTGCAGCCATATTCACTAAACATAAATACCCTGACACATTGGTCAAAGAGTATGACTCCCTGGAGATACTTCAGGTGCAATTAACTGTTGGTAGGACACCTATTCAAGTTATTGCCATCTACAGGACCCTCTCCATGAATATGGACAATCATTCTGTCAATTTGGGTTTACTTGAGTCTATCAATATACATCTGAACACCCAGGTTTTGTGCGACTTTAACTACCCATCCATTGACTGGGTAAATTACTCGTGGTCTAACTCACTTGCTCAAAGGTTCCTCAAATTCGTTAACTCCAATGCCATGGACCAGCTGGTTGACACCCCCACAAGAGGTGGCAACATCCTGGATCTGGTGCATACCAATATGGGGGACCACTTTAGCACCCCCCGTGAGGTCTTCCCTAGTGAGATCTGACCAAAAAACAGTCTCATTCAAAGTAACTATCACAGAAGACCCCCCCCAACCGAAAAATAAACTATAAAACTTCTCCACAAAACTAATTTTAACATCATACGAGATGGTATAAATAGCTGTACCGCACCTCCAGCCTCGGATGGGACTGGCAACTATGCAGAGTTTTACACCAATGCTTTTTACAAACATCTTAATAACTGCATTGACTTGGCCGTACCTGATAGGAGCAAAACAAGTTCCTCAAGGAAGAGAAAACCTGCCTGGTGGAACACTGCCATTAACAGGCTTCATAATAAGAGGAATAAATTGCTGTCAAAAAATAAGAGGCAGCAAGCCCTAAACTGAAAACACTCCCTCCTCAGCTTATACCAGCAAATTAGACTTCTTGCGAACTACTCCAATGCAAACTACAAATCTAAATTAGCTTCCTCAGTGAAGGACAAGCATAAAGTATTCTTTAGTTATATCCATAACCTAAAAGGAATGATCCAGATTTGTGTGGAACTGGTAGGTAATTATACCACATTTAATGATCCTATGGACATAGCTAAACTGTTAGCTGATAGGGTCTGTGAAAACTTCATTACACTGTCTCCACCACACGTATCCCATGACATCCCTGCTACCTGTCCTCCACTTTCTATCTGAAAAGAGCAGGTTACAAACTGCCTCTTTAAGGCCAAAAGCTCAGCATCTATGGGAGCTGATGACAACCCAGGTTGCATCCTACATCCACTCAAACAAGAATTAGCAACATCAATGGGTACTCTTTTCAATTATAGTCTAAGCTTTGGCTTCATCCCAACTGAATGGAAAACAGCCACCATTATTCCCTTGCACAAAGGTAGTGCTTCCAATGACACCGGGAACTGTAGACTGATTAGCCTGATTAGCCTTATGTGCAGTGCAATGGAGCAAATCATCATGGACCTTATCAACAAAGACAGAGGTAATATCAAAACACTTGACCCTACTCTGGATTTGTCAAAGGGAGATCATGCCTGTTAAACCTGCTGGACTTCTTTGAGACAGTCACCAAGGCCTTGGACGAGGGAAAATCTCTGCATATAGACTACCTAGACTTAGCCAAGGGTTTTGACACTATCCTCCACTCAGGCATCATTGACAAACTCAGCCAGATAATTATCAACCCTTATATCGGTATATGGGTCACTAACTGGCTCACTGCTAGAGCCCATATAGCCAATGTAGGGTAATCCACCTCCAACAGCAGACCTGTAACCAGTGGTTTTCCACAGGGATCAGTCCTGGGAAGTCTACTGTTTGGAATCTATTTCTCTAAAATGCAAGCTAAAACTAAAGGTCTGTGGCTGACAAAGTTTGCTGATGACTGCAAACTGGGAGGAGTCATAGAATCTCCAAATGATGTCAACATCATACAAGAGGGTCTTACAAAAACAAATGATTGGTGCCAAAGTCATGGCCTTAAACATACTACAAAAAGAAGCATTATCATCCCTTTTGGTAAGTGCAATGTTCCTGCTAAATACTTCATCAATAACAGCCTCGGTACATACTCAATGGTGAGAGATCCGTGCACACAGGTTGACAGCATCCATACCTTTGATCACCGTGTCTCCACAGTGGTAAGAAGGACATTCGATATTGCTCATTTCATAAGTATGGGCATTTCTTACAGAAAGATTGAAGTTATAACCTCCCTGCACTCTTCCCATATCAGGCCAATAACTGAGTACAACACCCCTTTTGATATGTACCTTTCCAAGCACCTGCAGCAACTGGAGAGACCACAAAGGTTCCTCACTAGGAAAATTCTAGTTCTTCAGCACCTGTCCTATGTAAATCATCTGAAATCATTGTAACTTTATTCTGTTTTATACAGACTACTCAAAGGCGATCTATGTCTTGCATATAAGGCAATCTTTGACCCTGCTTAATTGGAAATGCTGCAAATACCCAAGTCAAATGGTACACGGCTGACTCGCTCTAAAGACCTTAACCTGGTATGTGACATTAAAAGAATATGCTGGAGGGACAAAGACCTTAACCTGGTATGTGACATTAAAAGAATATGCTGGAGGGACATATTTGTCTGCAAGAGGTTACCACACCTTTGGAATGGACTCCCACTTCCTTTCAAACAGAGCACCTCATTGGCCCTCTTCAAACACAATCTGGTCGATTGGATGGATAACCATAAATTCACCCAGGGGTGTTCCACCTGTGTCCCTATCTGACAAGGGCAATTAGTGCTGATTTTGAAAATATGGGTAGAACTTGGCTAGACTTGTGTGACCCAAAGGCCATAGGGCCCAATAGCTTATTATGCCCCTAAGATCCTATAAGTTGAGAGGTATGCCCATAAATAAAAATAAACCAGCTATACAGACATACATGGAAAATGTATGGAAATTAATACAGGAAAGCATTCCAGCATGACAGACACAGACAGACATTCACACACAGACAGACATTCACACACAGACAAACAGACACATGTGGACAAATCCAGAAGTAAGGAGGGGTCCATAAACAGAAACTGGACATTTGTCGATAAAACATGGAGCTGAGAGCTATCACACACACACACACACACACACACACACACACACACACACACACACACACACACACACACACACACACACACACACACACAAATGTGGACAAAGACAGAAATAATGGGGGGGGGGGCAGAACTCCATAAACAGTGAAAGTGTATGAATATTAGTTTTACAAAAATAGAACATAGATGGAATAACAGGTTTAGCATTTGCACGAATTTTTTGAAGAGTCGGAAGTCTGAAACAAAAAATAGAATATTGATGGAGTAACAGGTTTAGTACTTGCACAAATTTTCTAATATCTGAATAGTCGCTAAGTCTGAAACACAAATATCTGTAATTATTTTCTGACTTCAGGCTTTATAATTTCACTTATAGGTTCATAGGTTCATACTAGGCTATGTGCCCTAGGGCATTTATAAGCCTAGCCAGACTGTGTTTGGCTTTCGCCACCCATTTTAAACTAATTTTGCTATGCCCTTTTTCGAGGTTAGTATACTGTGCCTCTGTCTAACAGTGACACAGAAGTGATACCCGGGGTAAACCTATGATCTCCCATCCACTCATCAAGATTCCTCTTGAAGAGAGTCAATGAGGGACTCTGCTTAACCTGGACTGGGATTTTATTCCAGAGTGAAGGGAGCCTCTGGGTTATGAGTCTGTCCCTCCAGCATGTCCTATTTATTTCAGTGCTGAGGTTCAAGTCTCTCGAGTGCGTAGCTCGATGGGATTTGGATTTTCTGAGGTGCAGCATGTCCATTAATTCCTGGTTGGACATGGCTTTATATGTCAGGCACAGATTGCCTCTGAGCAGGCGGTATGCCACTGAGTAGAGCTGGAGTTTCTTTAACTGGACAGCATATGGCATCTGTTTGAGCCCTTTGATCCTCTTGGTGAGGTACTTTTGGGGTCTTTCCAGTTGCTGCAGGTGTCTGGTAAGGTACATCCCAAAAGGGGCATTGTACTCAATTATGAGCCTGATGAGGGATGAGTAAAGAGGCATGATGACCCCCCCTGATCTAGATGGGAATCCCTTCATGATTAGGTGGGCTATATAAAATGTTTTTCTAACCACTTTGGCCACGTGGTTGTCAAATGAGAGATTGCTGTTAACTTGGGTCCCCAGGTCCCTAATTACTTCTTCTGTACTTAATGGATTACCACCTATGTGGTAATTTGTGGGCACTTTGTTTTTGCCAAAGGGGATGACTATACACTTTTTGGCGTTTAGCTTGAGGCCATGGCTCTGGCACCAGTTGTCTGTTTCTATGAGGCCCTTTTGGAGGATGCTTGTGTCGGCTGGAGAGTCGATTATGGCACCCAGTTTGCAGTCATCTGCGAACTTGGTCAGCCACAATCCTTCCGTGTTGGCCTGTACCTCCGAGAAATATATACCGAACAAGAGAGGTCCCAGGACTGAGCCTTGTGGGACGCCACTTGTAACTGGTTTGGAGTCTGACATGGCTGCAGCAATTCTAACCATGTGGGTTCTATCCTTGAGCCAGTTTGCAACCCATCTAGTGATATAGAGGTTTATATTTAAGCTGGTGAGCTTATCTATAATGCCCAAGTGGGGTATTGTATCGAAGGCTTTTGCGAGGTCCAGGTAGGCTGTGTGGACCACCTTCCCCTCGTCAATGGCCTTGGTGACTGTTTCAAAGAAATCAACCAGGTTTAAGAGGCAGGATCTGCCCTTAACAAAGCCGAACTGGGAAGGATCCAGTGTCTGTAGGTCCCCAATATCTTTATTTATGAGGTCCATGATGATCCTTTCCATAGCTTTGCAGACCAAAATCCGCTGAGGCACCACCTTTGTGGAGAGGGACCACTGTTGCTGTACGCCACTCTTTGGGTACATATCCTGTAGTAAGGCTGAGATTGAACAGTAGATTTATGTTTGGGTTTAGCTCTTCTTGGAGTTCATGTAGGACGCAGCCCGGGACACCGTCTGGTCCCATTGATGCTGTTTTTTTTGCTTTGGAGAGGGCAGCTCTTACCTGAGCATCTCAGATGTCAGGGGGGCAGCACTCTGCTGGGATAGATATTTGCCCTTTTGGTGGGGAGAGGGGGAGAACTTTGCGCTGAACCTGTCAGCTAGGATGTTGGCAATGTCTGTGGGTTCGGTGTATTTTTGTCATTTTGGACTAATTCTGAGCATATCTGGGAATTCCCACCCAGGTTCCTAACATAACTAAAGAAAGCCTTGTAATTATCCTTAGTGTTCTGTGCAATTTTTCTCTCAAAGCTGGCCTTAAACGATTTTATGAGTGCCCGTAGTTTTTTGCTAATACTGATCAGAGATGCCTTCCCTTTTTGGGATTTTGCTCTATCATGTAGTAGCTTCCTCCTTCTATTGTATAGTTTGTTTATGACTGGGGTCCACCAGACAGGACGTCTGCCTTTGGAGGATTGGGTCTTGGTTTTATTTGGGATTGCATGATCCATGCATTCCTGAAGGTGTTCATAGAATGCGTTTATAAAGGATTCTGCGGTCTGGGCCGTATTTTCCACAGGCCCGGGGGCTTTGAAGGATTCCACCTCGGTTTTGAGGAGTGTGAAATTTGCTTTAGAGAAGTTTTTCACTGTGGTTTTCAGGGCAGGGGGTGGAGTCGGGATGTGAATATCCAGTGAGATTAGTTTATGGTCTGATCTTACCAGTGAGGGATATGAGTCTGGAGCGTAGAGTCCCCATGGTGATGATCAGTTCCAGTATGTTTTCCCCTCTTGTGGGAGTGGTAACAAGTTGTTCCATAGCATTTGAGTTTATAAATTCTAGGAACCTTTGGGCTAGGGTGTTGGAGCTATAGTAATGCTCCCAGTCTATGTTTGGGTAGTTGAAGTCGCCCAATATAATGGTGTTTGGAGAGACTTTCATATTTTCCAGTGTTCTCAGGAAGGCCAAGTGGGGTTCCTGGGTTTGGGAGGGTGGCAGCTGGATAATGAGCCAGAGATAAACCAATGAGTTTTGCCCATCACTCCCCCCCCCCCAAAAATAAAATACAAAGGAGCTGTGTTTTGCATAACTGGAGATTTTTTCCTATGTTATGTTTGTATTTTCAGGGGGGGGGGGCAGAACTCCTTGGTTTACCACTCCCCAACTAGACCTCAAAAAAAAAAGAGTATACAAATAAGGGTAGTGGATCAGAGTTATGCCTCTGCCAGCAATCAATCCAAACATACAGTGCACCAAACCAACAGAAATCAGGTGCGTGTACTATGATACATTTAGTCAAGCCATAGCTGCTATGGTTCCATATTCACTGACACCACAAGAAGTCCTGAAATTCTAACCTTTACCTCTTTGAGGATGAAATCTGGACAAAGACACAAATAATGGGGGGGGGACAAAGGCCCAAAAATAAGGACACCTTTTAAATATTGTTCTTATAAATTTAGAAACGTGATTGAATTACAGTTTTTGCATGGGCATGAATTTTCAAAAAAATATTAAGTCCGAGTAAACAAATGACTGCCGTTATCCACAGTGATTTGCCAGTGATCTGAGAAACTACATATTTATACAAAATGGAACAAAAGTGTGAGTCAAAAATCAGGAAATTATGCAAACATCTGGGCATATGATAGCTATGATTACAACAATATGCCCTAACTCAGAATGTTTTGCACCGACTGCTTTGCAGTGTTTCCATCAGCGTAAACAGAAAGACATTGAACGAACATAAGGCTGCCACTCCAAAATGTACCTATGTACTGCTGCAGTCTCCTTCTATAATGTAGATTTTAGAACCAGTAATTGCTATCGGCTTACATTAGTTTGTGACAAACATAAAAAAATACTTGTAAAACTGAAGCGCTGAACATAAAAGCTCACTGTTTCACTGATTACATGACTGGCAAAGGAATGCCGGTAGTCAGCTGTCATATATAAAATGTGCATAATCAAACTTTACCCAGGTTAGCATGCACTCAGTGAGCAAGGAGCATGTTGGTTAAGAGCTATCATTAAAGTTTCTTCACTATAGCCCTGTTCAGTCCTAAAATGCTTCTAAGGAGAAACGTGCAACAGCACAGTAGTTTAAGAAGCTCTCTTAAATCCATGCACAGTCCTGCATACCGCAAGTGTGAAGTGCAGTTGACTGACTACTGTAAAACCATGTGAGCTATCAGTAACAGAATGAGTGCCATGTTATGCCCTGCAAGAACAAATAAAAAGTGTACATTGAAATATAAAAAAAAATCTACATGTATAAATAGTAAGACTGACAAACAAAAACAGTAAAAGGGACACAGAGTAGTACGATAAATGTTGGTTCCCTCAATGTGCATGGTTTCCTATTTTCCAGTGCAGTTTCAAGAATAACTGAGTGCACAGCTGTCTGTAGGATCAAAGCAGGAGAATTTTAGCACGTGAACTAAAGAAATATATATTAACTAATTGTAAAAGGCTGTTTACTCCCTGCAGAAAAGTTGATTACGTCTGGCATACTTCTCAATTTTACTGCAATCTTCAATCGGGTAGTAGCACATAAAAAAAAAATAAATAAAAAAAAAAAAAAATAAGTGCCTACATCAATATTTACCTCAAGCTATTTTGAAACAACCCGATAAGAAGCAGGAAGCACTGTTTGAAGCAGGGAACACAACATGGAGTCTCTTATTCCAGACGGAAGAAAAGCAGGACTGGAACAGAGCTTTGCACAACTTTTTAAAGTAACTTAATGCCATGGGTTGGATTACTATGACATCAGCGCTGATGTCAAAAAAGGGGAGGGGATTAGTCCAGTGATTGACAATGCTGGATCTTGGGACCGAGGCAGAAATGTACTTTCAGGAACGAGATAATGCTCTTTTAACTGGTTGTCAGTAAACATGAGGCAATTTCTACATTGCCTAAGGATGCCCATATCCACCAAACCAGTAAAGGAGGCAGTAGGAAAGTTAATATCTGTGCAACAGACCCTTTTTAATTGATTAGACTGTTGGAGTGAGAATATCAGTCACTGTCAGGAGTATCTGGTTTGCAACTATGTGGACAGTGCTTGTCACTGCAAACTAGTTGTCCTGTGTGCAACTAGATATTAAAGAAATTTCAATTGTGCTTTTACAGGAAAAATGTCACTCAGACTGTCTGAGTCTGTACAGAGCACTGCCAAACACTTGAGGGGAAACTAATACTTAGACCCTGAAAATGTAAGGATGAAGTATTTAGTCAGATATTCTAAAGTTAGAAACAAATCAAGTAGTACTTACTGAAAACAAAGAATTAGCTTTTCAAGAATGATGAAAAGAGGGGAGTCACATGAATGGCTGCTGCCTGGCTGCTACTAATACTGGTCTCACCACAACTTCACTCTGTTGGGATACCATACGCCTTTGCTTCTTCTCTCACTATACATATCAGAGTATATCTCAGCTGATCAGTCTTGTTGATGATGACATAGATCCTCTTGAAAAAAGCCCTTATAATTAACATTTCATTCATTATAATCATTTTATCACACTTCAGTTACTTACTAGAGTAGCAGTGTCTGAATATCTTTTAATGAACATCCTTTTCTGTAGATTTTCAATGATTATTGCTCTTTGCTCTGGTTAGGGTTTACCTCATGACTGCACGAGGTGTAAGAGGGTCATAACAATTCCAGTATTACAGATAACCCTTAATGCATTTTGCCACACCCCTGTTGCTTCCATACTAAGGGTTCATAAAGTGATTATAGTATTAATAGGTATGGTTTATTATGACCTTTAGAGCTTCATATTTTTGGCAGACTGATAAGGCACATGGAAAAAAAATGTAGAGATCTGCTATTAATAGCAAATCAGCTTAGCTTGACATTGCTTAGAGGTACATGTCAAACTCCCAATATATATACAACAACGGTTGGTAGTTAAACCAGCTCCTACCTGTCCCAGCATTGATCAATATTCTAGCATTTTCACAATACAGAATACCAATGATAATAAATAAATAAATAAATAAATAAATAAATAAATAAATAAATGCAGTTCTTGGGGTCAGCCAAGTACCCATTCACTTATCGTAGTGGTGTTTGATGCATGTCTCCTTAGTGGCAACCAGTGTAGGATGAATAGTTTCCATACATTCCCCCAACAATGTCTGACTCCTTTCCACTGAGTCAGCAGTCAATGTCATGTTACATTTCTATTTTTGTTTATTACCCAGTGCTCCTCTCATACTTCCAGAAAGTCTGTCAGCAGCTGGAGTCACATCTTGGTATCCCATATAATCTGTCATTCATCTGTATCCCCAACGTCAGACCCCCCACAAACACACAGTCCATCACAATTCAAAACTTTTACCTTTGTCCCTGCATGTCATAAGTCACTGACTACCTGCATCACAATGCATTTTAGCTATAAAACCCGGAGATGAGAACAGTATTTCAGCCCCCCCCGACACACACACACACACACACACACACACACACACACACACACACACACACACGCACACTGCTATCATCTTCCACATGAAGGAATGCTGTCACAGTCAGCCAGGCTACATTGGTACTATGATAATTTGTTTAATGATTCTGTTCAACAATCATGCCTTAACGGCATAATGTGAGGAACCAGTTCAATGTACCACCCCACCTGTTTTACAACATCCCATACCTGACTCCACTAAAGCATCCTGGATATCCTCTGTCATGCCTTTACAGAGCTGTGTTTCTCAGTGTCACAGGCAAATCTTCTTGTGTCAAACCTCCATGTCTAACTTTTTTCTAGTGCATTGGTAGGGGGCAGGGCGTAGTGACTGTGTGCCCCTCAAAGCTAAGCAAAGAACATCTGAATAATAAATTACATAAAGCTAGTTTTACATTTGACTTTCTAGAACTTACTAAATATACTCCACTCCTTGTGCTTCTTTGTGTTCATACACATATAGCAGGATTCAATAAACTACATGTAAGCTTTGTGCGAAGCCTACACGGAGTTTACATATTTGTATGGTGAGCAGCAGAGCTAATTACATATTCATGCCATTCACTGCGTTTAAATATAAACAAGCACATTTTCATGGCAGGTAAAAGTGTTGGTAGCCAGGAAACCTTGTAGTGCAACACAAATAGTGAATCTGTTTCCCTTACAGCAATGTAGGTTAGTGGGATTGCTCGGAATGCCATAGTGATTACCAGGTTTATCATATAGTAATGTATCTGTTCCAAACACAGTACAGGACAGTGTAGGCAATGCAGAGCTGTGTAAAAATCTATTCAAGTCATTCTGTACAAAAGTTGGCTAAATGATCTGCAAGGGTACATGACTTCATGTAAAACAAACAGTCAGGAGAAGTGTTTGTAAATGCATAGGGACACACAGATGAATTTTAAGAATGAGCACAGGGAATGAGGACAGGTGAAACATTGTAATGTGCAGCAGATGAGGGCATATAAATGGAAGACAGTTGTAACAGGAACACTAATAATATCAACATGGTACAGTAAGGACTTCACAACAAAAATGCATATTATGTGACTGTCAGAAAAGGTGACATAATGGAGAAGATATATCATTCAGAAATAAGCATCCTGACATGAACAATGGAGAGGACATCTATCAGGGATGTAATATACAATTGGGGGTTGAGTGCATATTGTGAAACTGTGCAAACTGATTTGCCTGAATATGAGTGTAATGTCAGCAGTGGTTTCTAACAAGTGGGATGCAGTTACAGGTTCCTGGACAACAGTAAAAGAAGCACTCACAATCCTGGATAATATTTGAATTATACCACCAGTAATTTCATGTCTCTGACATAACGTGTATGATACCCAGTGATCATTGATGGTGCTGCACAGACACACTTGTACAATTATTGTGACATGTCAGCAATCTATGAGGGTAATCAAGAACACCGTCCTGACATCTGCTGGAGGTGTTAGGAGAAATACTGCTATACCTGTATGTGACATTATGATAAATCCAGGCTAGTTGAATGGGGTGCAAGGCATATATGTGGCACAATCCACACTGTCGTGAATTTAACCCATGCCATCAATGTTGTCAAACAGCTATGTATGTACTGTGTGCATCACCAGAACAGGTATCACGCATGCATCTAGAGTAACACATTGATGGGTGCTCTGCCACATCAGACAGTAGTGTTTAAGCAACAGAAAAAATACCGAGTTGTGACCAATAAGATGTGTGGAATCTCAGTGTGGAAAGGTGTTACACTCCAGTTACATATCATTGGAAGATGTATAGTGACATACATAAAGAAAGATGCATTTTACTCAGTTATTGGTGTGATGAAGGCTGTGATCTATGAAGGTATTATGACCTTTGATGTGGATGTCCTTCACATACTCACTAGTTATGTTGCATACAAGGGAGTACTCACCACTGTAGCCACATGCTGGGGGAAGTTACACATACCATCTACCCCAGGACACAGATCACATACCAACTGGTCTGGTTTGCCTATAGGGTGTGATGTCTACATTACCCTTGATTTGTGTGTTTGTTTTCATAACATAACAAATCCTCCATGTTTTTGCTTAATCTCATGTGCTGTCATGGCTGCAGCAGCAATCTTTGGTGTGTGTTGATACTGTGTGTAGTATCACAGTTGGAGTCAGTGATTGCTTACAATCTGCAATCCTCCAGACAGCTGTTTGGACACAGAATGTGTATGTCAATCTTGATGTCTGTGACTTAAATAATGGAGAGGCAAGGGCCTAGCAAACAGCCCTGATGTAGACCTGATCAATGGACCAGAGAGATATATGTCACTTTACTCATTTCAACATATTTAGCTGCCACATATGTGATCCGGAGTTCTACCCACTTAGTGATATAGGTGTTTATGGCTGCATCTGACATAGTTAAGTGCATACATCAGTGTAGATTTGTGTCAAATGCCTTGACCTGGTTAAGTTCCACAGGCTAATACTGTTCTCATCATGCATGCCCTTGATGACCTCTGTCAGGACATCTAACAGATGTAAAAGACATGGATTTAGCATTAACAAGTCACACATGTCTGTTGTACACAGCCAGGATATTAATAGTGCCCATATAGAAAAGATCCATGATTTCTCACCAAGAAAATGTAGGCCCTATAAACCATGTGATGATGTATGTGGATAGACCGAAAGCCCTGTCACTGTAATCTGTATCATACTGCTCAGACAAGCTCCACGTGGGTTTACAGAGTGGTCCTAGCAGCAAGGAACTCGAAAAAGTGACTACTTTCTGGATTTAAGTATCTTTGCTTTTTTTTCACTGAAAATAGCTTCTGCTGCTTACTTTAAACTAGCCTGAACTGTTTTTTTTTACTGATTACTGCATTTATTTTAAAAATTGCACTTAAAGTTACATTTAGTCGAATTTAGTCGAAAGTTTGCTTGTTTGTTTGTTTAATTGAACTGTGGAGGCTGCCCACTAAAGTGTGCTAGCCTGTGTAACTAATTTATCACTGTCTCTGCATTTTCTGTGTATTTCTGCAAAAAAAAAAAACAAAAAAATAATCCTTGTTTTCCAGCCTTTTTCGACTAGTTTAGACCAGTATACAGGCATTGCTGTATTCTGGGCTGTGGTGTAGCTCCTGTGTTGTCCATTACCTTACTTGGATAAAAGGAAGTTCCTTTGCTCACCAGTGGGAATGGGGAGCCTTGAGCAGCCTACCTATCCTTGGGGGAAGTGACCTCAGCACAAGAAGCTGTTAGTAATTGGTTGTTTGGGACCATTCCTAGCTCTTTTGTAGTTCACTGCTTAAAATCTGCCTCTGGGCGTTTTTTTCTGGCTATACTGCTCAGACAAGCTCCACGTGGGTTTACAGAGTGGTCCTAGCAGCAAGGAACTCGAAAAAGTGACTACTTTCTGGATTTAAGTATCTTTGCTTTTTTTCACTGAAAATAGCTTCTGCTACTTACTTTAAACTAGCCTGAACTGTCTTTTTACTGATTACTGCATTTATTTTAAAAATTGCACTTAAAGTTACATTTAGTCGAATTTAGTCGAAAGTTTGCTTGTTTGTTTGTTTAATTGAACTGTGGAGGCTGCCCACTAAAGTGTGCTAGCCTGTGTAACTAATTTATCACTGTCTCTGCATTTTCTGTGTATTTCTGCAAAAAAAAACAAAAAAATAATCCTTGTTTTCCCGCCTTTTCGACTAGTTTAGACCAGTATACAGGCATTGCTGTATTCTGGGCTGTGGTGTAGTTCCTGTGTTGTCCATTACCTTACTTGGATAAAAGGAAGTTTCTTTGCTCACCAGTGAGAGTGGGGAGCCTTGAGCAGCCTACCTATCCTTGCGGGAAGTGACCTCAGCACAAGAAGCTGTTAGTAATTGGTTGTTTGGGACCATTCCTAGCTCTTTTGTAGTTCACTGCTTAAAATCCGCCTCTGGGCATTTTTTTCTGGCTATACTGCTCAGACAAGCTCCACGTGGGTTTACAGAGTGGTCCTAGCAGCAAGGAACTCGAAAAAGTGACTACTTTCTGGATTTAAGTATCTTTGCTTTTTTCACTGAAAATAGCTTCTGCTGCTTACTTTAAACTAGCCTGAACTGTTTTTTTACTGATTACTGCATTTATTTTAAAAATTGCACTTAAAGTTACATTTAGTCGAATTTAGTCGAAAGTTTGCTTGTTTGTTTGTTTAACTGAACTGTGGAAGCTGCCCACTAAAGTGTGCTAGCCTGTGTAACTAATTTATCACTGTCTCTGCATTTTCTGTGTATTTCTGCAAAAAAAAAAACAAAAAAACAAAAAAATAATCCTTGTTTTCCCGCCTTTCTCGACTAGTTTAGACCAGTATACAGGCATTGCTGTATTCTGGGCTGTGGTGTAGTTCCTGTGTTGTCCATTACCTTACTTGGATAAAAGGAAGTTTCTTTGCTCACCAGTGGGAGTGGGGAGCCTTGAGCAGCCTACCTATCCTTGGGAAGTGACCTCAGCACAAGAAGCTGTTAGTAATTGGTTGTTTGGGACCATTCTTAGCTCTTTTGTAGTTCACTGCTTAAAATCCACCTCTGGGCATTTTTTTCTGGCTATACTGCTCAGACAAGCTCCACGTGGGTTTACAGAGTGGTCCTAGCAGCAAGGAACTCGAAAAAGTGACTACTTTCTGGATTTAAGTATCTTTGCTTTTTTTCACTGAAAATAGCTTCTGCTGCTTACTTTAAACTAGCCTGAACTGTTTTTTACTGATTACTGCATTTATTTTAAAAATTGCACTTAAAGTTACATTTAGTCGAATTTAGTCAAAAGTTTGCTTGTTTGTTTGTTTAATTGAACTGTGGAGGCTGCCCACTAAAGTGTGCTAGCCTGTGTAACTAATTTATCACTGTCTCTGCATTTTCTGTGTATTTCTGCAAAAACCAAAAACAAAAAATAATCCTTGTTTTCCCGCCTTTTTCGACTAGTTTAGACCAGTATACAGGCATTGCTGTATTCTGGGCTGTGGTGTAGTTCCTGTGTTGTCCATTACCTTACTTGGATAAAAGGAAGTTTCTTTGCTCACCAGTGGGAGTGGGGAGCCTTGAGCAGCCTACCTATCCTTGGGGGAAGTGACCTCAGCACAAGAAGCTGTTAGTAATTGGTTGTTTGGGACCATTCCTAGCTCTTTTGTAGTTCACTGCTTAAAATCCGCCTCTGGGCATTTTGTTCTGGCTATACTGCTCAGACAAGCTCCACGTGGGTTTACAGAGTGGTCCTAGCAGCAAGGAACTCGAAAAAGTGACTACTTTCTGGATTTAAGTATCTTTGCTTTTTTTTTCACTGAAAATAGCTTCTGCTGCTTACTTTAAACTAGCCTGAACTGTTTTTTACTGATTACTGCATTTATTTTAAAAATTGCACTTAAAGTTACATTTAGTCGAATTTAGTCGAAAGTTTGCTTGTTTGTTTGTTTAATTGAACTGTGGAGGCTGCCCACTAAAGTGTGCTAGCCTGTGTAACTAATTTATCACTGTCTCTGCATTTTCTGTGTATTTCTGCAAAAAAAAAAAACAAAAATAATCCTTGTTTTCCCACCTTTCTCGACTAGTTTAGACCAGTATACAGGCATTGCTGTATTCTGGGCTGTGGTGTAGTTCCTGTGTTGTCCATTACCTTACTTGGATAAAAGGAAGTTTCTTTGCTCACCAGTGGGAGTGGGGAGCCTTGAGCAGCCTACCTATCCTTGGGGGAAGTGACCTCAGCACAAGAAGCTGTTAGTAATTGGTTGTTTGGGACCATTCTTAGCTCTTTTGTAGTTCACTGCTTAAAATCCACCTCTGGGCGTTTTTTTCTGGCTATACTGCTCAGACAAGCTCCACGTGGGTTTACAGAGTGGTCCTAGCAGCAAGGAACTCGAAAAAGTGACTACTTTCTGGATTTAAGTATCTTTGCTTTTTTTTCACTGAAAATAGCTTCTGCTGCTTACTTTAATCTAGCCTGAACTGCTTTTTTACTGATTACTGCATTTATTTTAAAAATTGCACTTAAAGTTACATTTAGTCGAATTTAGTCAAAAGTTTGCTTGCTTGTTTGTTTAATTGAACTGTGGAGGCTGCCCACTAAAGTGTGCTAGCCTGTGTAACTAATTTATCACTGTCTCTGCATTTTCTGTGTATTTCTGCAAAAAAAAAAAAATAATCCTTGTTTTCCCGCCTTTTTCGACTAGTTTAGACCAGTATACAGGCATTGCTGTATTCTGGGCTGTGGTGTAGTTCCTGTGTTGTCCATTACCTTACTTGGATAAAAGGAAGTTTCTTTGCTCACCAGTGGGAGTGGGGAGCCTTGAGCAGCCTGCCTATCCTTGGGGGAAGTGACCTCAGCACAAGAAGCTGTTAGTAATTGGTTGTTTGGGACCATTCCTAGCTCTTTTGTAGTTCACTGCTTAAAATCCGCCTCTGGGCGTTTTTTTCTGGCTATACTGCTCAGACAAGCTCCACGTGGGTTTACAGAGTGGTCCTAGCAGCAAGGAACTCGAAAAAGTGACTACTTTCTGGATTTAAGTACCTTTGCTTTTTTTTCACTGAAAATAGCTTCTGCTGCTTACTTTAAACTAGCCTGAACTGTTTTTTACTGATTACTGCATTTATTTTAAAAATTGCACTTAAAGTTACATTTAGTCGAATTTAGTCGAAAGTTTGCTTGTTTGTTTGTTTAACTGAACTGTGGAGGCTGCCCACTAAAGTGTGCTAGCCTGTGTAACTAATTTATCACTGTCTCTGCATTTTCTGTGTATTTCTGCAAAAAAAACAAAAACACAAAAAAATAATCCTTGTTTTCCCGCCTTTCTCGACTAGTTTAGACCAGTATACAGGCATTGCTGTATTCTGGGCTGTGGTGTAGTTCCTGTGTTGTCCATTACCTTACTTGGATAAAAGGAAGTTTCTTTGCTCACCAGTGGGAGTGGGGAGCCTTGAGCAGCCTACCTATCCTTGGGGAAGTGACCTCAGCACAAGAAGCTGTTAGTAATTGGTTGTTTGGGACCATTCTTAGCTCTTTTGTAGTTCACTGCTTAAAATCCACCTCTGGGCTTTTTTCTGGCTATACTGCTCAGACAAGCTCCACGTGGGTTTACAGAGTGGTCCTAGCAGCAAGGAACTCGAAAAGTGACTACTTTCTGGATTTAAGTATCTTTGCTTTTTTCACTGAAAATAGCTTCTGCTGCTTACTTTAAACTAGCCTGAACTGTTTTTTACTGATTACTGCATTTATTTTAAAATTGCACTTAAAGTTACATTTAGTCGAATTTAGTCAAAAGTTTGCTTGTTTGTTTGTTTAATTGAACTGTGGAGGCTGCCCACTAAAGTATGCTAGCCTGTGTAACTAATTTATCACTGTCTCTGCATTTTCTGTGTATTTCTGCAAAACCAAAAACAAAAAAATAATCATTGTTTTCCGCCTTTTCGACTAGTTTAGAAGAGTATACAGGCATTGCTGTATTCTGGGCTGTGGTGTAGTTCCTGTGTGGACCATTACCTTACTTGGATAAAGGAAGTTTCTTTGCTCACCAGTGGGAGTGGGGAGCCTTGAGCAGCCTACCTATCCTTGGGGAAGTGACCTCAGCACAAGAAGCTGTTAGTAATTGGTTGTTTGGGACCATTCCTAGCTCTTTGTAGTTCACTGCTTAAAATCCGCCTTTGCACGGCTTTATGATGCGCATATAGCCCAGCCGTTAAACAAGGTTAAACTTTTCTGGCTCCAAGTCTGCTCTTCAATTTTTCCCTTAGAACTGTTCTACTTGCAATCTAAACAGCCTATACTCTATCTGAAAAGCTCAGCACTTGCTCCTAAAGCATTTTGTATACAGGTAAAGCACTCTTAAACAAACGAAAAGTACTTCATTCACCTAAATTCTGTTGAGTACCCATTTCCCTATAGGTCCTTTCTGACTCAGTTACACAGCAATCTTTTTCACTATTTCTAGCATGTCGAAGGGTCAGTTGCTAGCGTCCTCTCCTGTTCAGCTGGTGAATCTGGGAATCTTGAGGCAATGTTACAATTGCCTCATGTACACTGACAACCCTCTCCTCCTCCCAACAAATGCAAATATATGTGAGAGATGCAACTATAAAGCCAAACTGGAGGCTGAGCTCTCTCAATTCAGTACTGGCAAGACCAGTCAGGAGGAGAAGGTAACCACGCACACCACAAACCCAGTCTGACATAGAACTATCACAACTGCAAACCAAACACATAAACACACAAAACATACTGGAGGCTGATTAAAAATCTACCAAAACAACAGAGGCCTCCAAAGCAGACACCCAAGCAACCACCACCTCAAGACATAGCAAATGCAACACATAGTTCACAAAGTCAGTGTGCTAAACAGTCACAGCCCTTAAGGCCAAACAACATGCCAGACACACTTGTAATAGGTGACTCCATAGTCAGGCACACTGACGTCCGCTCACCAGACTGAACAAGGAGAGGGTCACAGTAAGCTGCCTGTCGGGAGCTAGAATCCGCCACATAATACAAGCACTCAGGTCACTCCACAGCAAGTACAAATATGACTCAGTCATTGTACATGCAGGTGTAAACGACCTGAAACGTACCTCCCTGGACTACATGAAAAGAGACATAGAGGAGCTCTCTGATTATGTAGCCCAGGCCGGTATGACCCTGACCCTGAGCAGCATCTTACCCTCACCAAGAATGATGCCACAGTACAAAGACAAAATGATCAGTTTTAACAATTGGCTTAATTACTGGTGTCATTCTAAGGGGATCCAGTGTCTGTCTGCTTGGGATGACATGCTTGACAAGCTACGCTGCTTCGCAAGGGATGGTTTGCACCTGTCACCCCTGGGCTTCCGGATATTGGCCAAGGCTCTTGCCACCCCATAGTGCCTTTTAGGCAAGGCTCAAATGACAAACGTACCTGGCTAGAAAACACAAGTCGAGAAAAAGAAAGGGTAATGCTGCTCAAAGCCAGAAGTCTAAACCTCAAGATGCACGCCTCGAAGCCCTTCTCAGTATGGAGAACATCGATGTCTGTGCAGTGACTGAAACCTGGTTCAAGGCTCCTGAGAGCACCCCAGCACTATCAGGTTTTACCTCATATCATGCTTTCCGGCCCCAAAACTTGGACAGAACCACAAAAGGAGGGGGAGTATCCATTTTCATCAAAGATACCCACACCTCCAGGTTAGTGGCAACGCATCTAAGCATCGGATACTATCCAGGTGCAACTAACCACAGGCAAAACTGCCTTACAGTTTGTAGCATGCTACAGACCACCCTCTCAAACTCAGGAACCCCACACAGCCTTCCTGAAGACACTGGAGAGTATGAATGTCTCTCCAAATACCATCATTTTGGGAGACTTCAACTACCCAAACATAGACTGGGAACATTACTCAAGCCCCAACACTCTAGCCCAAAGGTTCTTAGAATTCATAAACTCAAATGCAATGGAACAACTAGTCACCATTCCCACAAGAGGAGACAATATACTAGACCTGATCATCACACACATGGGGACAAAATGCTCCACACCGGAAGTACATCCCTCCTTGGTAAGATCAGACCATAAATTAATCTCACTGGAAATCCACATCCCGCCCCACCCCTGCACAAAAGACCACAGTGAAGAACTTCTCAAAAGCAAACTTCACACTTCTTAAGACTGAAGTGGTATCTTTCAAGGCCCCTGGGCCAGTGGAAACCACAACCCACACTGCTGAATCCCTTGCAAATGCCTTCTATGGGCACCTTCAAGAATGCATGGATCATGCAATCCCAAATAAAACCAAGACCCATTCCTCCAAAGGCAGGCGACCGGTCTGGTGGACCCTAGCCATAAACAAACTTTACAACAGAAGGAGGAAGCTACTACATGACAGAGCAAAATCCCTAAAAGGAAAGGCATCTCTGATCAGTACTAGCAAAAAACTACGATCACTCATAAAATCATCCAAGGCCAACTTTGAGAGAAAAATTGCAAATGACACAAAAGACAATCAAAAGGCCTTCTTTAGCTATGTTAGAAACCTGGGTGGAAACTCCCAGATATGCTCAGAGTTAGTCCAAAATGACACAAAATACACTGAACCCACTGACATTGCCAACATTCTGGCAGACAGGTTCAGTGCAAATTTCTCCTCCCCCCCCCAAAAGGAGAAATGACTAACCCAGCAGAGTGTAGCCTTCATAACAGCTCAGATGCCCAGGTGAGAGCCGCCCTCTCTAAAGCTAAAAACACAGCATCAATGGGACCTGATGGTGTCCCGGGCTGTGTGCTACATGAACTCCAAGAGGAACTAAACCCACACATAAGGCTGCTGTTTAATCTTAGCCTTACCACAGGATACGTACCCAAAGAGTGGCGTACGGCAACAGTGGTCCCACTTCACAAAGGCGGTGCTTCTATGGACCCTGGAAATTACCGCCCCATAAGCCCGACGAGCCTGGTCTGCAAAGCTATGGAGAGGATCATTATGGAACTCATAAACAAAGACATTGGTGACCTACAGACATTGGATCCTACCCAATTTGGCTTTGTCAAGGGCAGATCCTGCCTTCTGAACTTGGTCGACTTTTTTGAAACAGTCACTAAGGCCATTGATGAGGGTAAGGCAGTTCACACAGCCTAACTTGACCTTGCAAAAGCCTTTGACACAATACCCCACTCGGGCATCATAGACAAACTCACCAGCTTAAATGCAAATCCATATGTCACAAGATGGGTTGCAAACTGGCTCAAGGACAGAACCCACAGGGTCAGAGTTGCTGGAGCTATGTCAGACTCTAAGCCAGTCACAAGCGGTGTCCCACAGGGCTCAGTCCTGGGACCCCTCTTGTTCGGCATTTATTTTTCCGAGGTACAGGCAAACATAGGAGGATTGTGGCTGACAAAGTTCGCAGATGACTGCAAACTGGGCGCCATAATTGATACTCCAGCAGACACAAACATCCTTCAGAGAGGCCTCATAGAAACGGATAATTGGTGCCAGAGCCATGGCCTTAAGCTAAACACCAAAAAATGTATAGTCATACCCTTTGGGAAAAACAAGGTACCGACAAATTACCACATAGACGGTAATCCATTAAGTATGGAAGAGGTAATCAGGGACCTAGGGACCCGGGTTGACAGTAACCTCTCATTTGACACTCACATTGCCAAAGTGGTTAGGAAGACCTTCTATATTGCCCACCTTATCATGAAGGGTTTCACATCTAGATCAAGAGAGGTCATTGTGCCCCTGTACTCTTCTATTATCAGGCCAATGATTGAGTACAATGCCCCATTTGGGATGTATCTCACCCGACACCTGCAGCAGTTGGAAAGACCCCAAAAGTTCCTCACCAAGAGGATAAAGGGTCTTAAACATATGTCATATGCTGCCCGACTGAAAAAACTCCAGCTCTATTCAGTCGCATACCGCCTACTCAGAGGTAATCTGTGCCTGACGTACAAGGCCATGTCCAATCCTGAATTAATGCACATGCTCCACCTCAGAAAATCCAAATCCATCAGAGCCACGAGAACAAGTGACTTAAACCTCAGCACAGAAATAAATAGAACATGCTGGAGGGACAGATTCATAACCCAGAGGCTCCCTACACTCTGGAACAGAATCCCAGTCCATGTTAGGCAGAGCCTCTCACTGACTCTATTCAAAAGAAATCTCGACGAGTGGATGGGAGATTGTAGGTTTACCCCGGGGGTCATCTCTTTGTCACTACTAGACAGAGGCATAGTAAACTAAACCCTAAAAGGGCGTAATATTCTCATCCTAAGGGGTGGTGTAAGCCACATACACTCTGGCTAGGCTTATAAATGCCCTAGGGCAGATAGCCTAGTACGAACCTATGAACCTATGAACCTATAGGATAAGGTGATTTGTGCCTGGCCTACAGGCCAGTCTATGACCCTGCCCTGATGGAATACTCAGCTAAGTGTCATGTTTAATCATAGTGTCACCTCAGGCTTTGTGCCCACTGAGTGGTGCACAACCACAGTTATCCCACTCCACAAGGGGTGATCCATCTTGGATCCCAGGAACTACCGTCCCATTAGTCTGACAAGCCTGATCTGCAAGGGCATGGAAAGCATTATCATGGAACTTATAAACAAAGACATTGGGAAATTTCAAACACTGGACCCCACCCAGTTTTGGTTTGTGAAGGGCCGATCTTGTCTCCTGAACCTGACTGACTTCTTCGAATCAGTCTCCAAAGCTATGGATGAGGGTAAGGTGGTCCACACAACCTATCTGGACCTTGCCAAGGCCTTCAACACAATCCCCCACTCAGGAATCATAGATAAACATACTAAGCTGGGCATAAATCCCTACATCACTTGATGAGTTGCCAACTAGCTTACTGACAGAACCCAGACTGTAAAAGTAGCCGACTCCAAATCTAGCTCCAGACAAGTGACAAGTGAAGTACCTAAGGGTTCAGTCCTGGGATGCTCTTGTTTGGCATCTACTTCTTTGAAGCACAGGCCAACACTAAGGGACTCTGGCTAACAAAGTTCGCAGATGACTGCAAACTGGGAGCCATTACTGAATCCCCAAATTATGTGGATATTCTACAAAAGGGCCTTACAGAAACAGATGCTTGCTGCCAGAGCCATGTGCTCAAGCTTAATGCCAAGAAATGTATAGTTATCACCTTTGGGAAAAAAACATGTACCCATGAATTATCACATAGGTGGCAGTACACTAAACACTGAAAGTGTGATGAGAGACTTAGGGACACAGGTGGCAGTGGTCTCACCTTCGATAACCACATCACCACAACAGTCAGGAAATTCTTCTATGTGGCACACCTCATCACTAAGAGCTTTTCATCCAGAAAAAAGGAGGTCATTGTCCCACTGTACTCATCCCTCATTAGACCCATTATAGAGTACAATGCCCCATTTGGTATGTACCTCACAAGACATCTGCAACAGCTGGTAAGGCCGCATAAATACCTCACTAAAAGAATCACATGCCTAAAGCAGATGCCCTATGCTGACCATCTAAAAAAACTCCAGCTATACTCAATGGCATATCGTCTACTCAGAGGCGATCTCTGCTTAACATACAAGGCCATGTCAAACCCTGAGCTGTTGGACATACTCCACTTAAAGAAATCCTAATCCCTCAAGCCACATGCTCCGGGGATCTAAACCTTGTCATTACAATGAACAAAACATGCTGGAGGGATAGGTTCCTGACACAGAAACTCCACATACTCTGGAACAGACTGCAAATACATGTCAAGAAGAGTGCCTCCTTGGCCCTCTTCAAAAGGAACCTTGACGAATGGATGGGAGATAGGGAATTTACCTCATGGATCACATCAGTCACCCTGCTAGACAGGGAAGTAAATACTGTGGGAAGAAATATCCAGGGAATTGTTATGGCTAGGCTTGTATATGTCCTAGGGCCAATAGCCTAGTACCAACCTAAGAACCTACTGCATATCTGCAAATCAGCTATAGCTAATGACATCAGCAGTGTTTGGTGAGGAGAAAATGATAATAGTAGTATCCCGTATGCTGATGTAAAATGCTTTGTCTAATGTCAAGGAAATACACAAACACACAACTCAGATGACTGCAGTGAGAAAAGAACCCCTACCTATCTAAGTACACCAACCAGAGAACTCTGTATTTAAAGCAGACACCACAGCTCAAGTCTGACTTGGAGAGGGTCAGACAACAGTTTATAGCTGATAACATCAGTAGTGTCTGGTGAGGAGAAAATGCTAATAGCAGTGCCCCACATGCTGGTGTAGAATGCTCTCTCTAATACCAAGCAAGTGCACAAGCACACACACACACACACACACACACACACACACACACACACACACACACACACACACACACACACACACTCACATGCACACACGCACACACACGTACACACGCACACATGCACACATGCACACCAGTTGACTGCAGTGAGATTAGAACTCCTACTCAACTAAATACACAGACTAGAGAAGTCAGTATATTACACAAGCACCATGGCACAAAGTCTGACTTTTTCAAGGCTGCAAGACAACCCATAGTGGTGATTTTCCATCTTTGCAACAGAAGGAGTGCTTCTTAGATATAATCATGAATCATTTATAAATACAGATGACAGTTTGAGGTGTTAACCATGTATGAGTGTGACCTGAAAAGGTTCTTATATATAGCTTTGTTTGTGGGTATGTCTTATTTAAGCATGAAGGTCATCCAAGTCCACATAACAGAATTATACTTACAGAAATACAGTAGACAGTATATCCTCAGACATACGTCTGAAAACACAATAAGGGTGTCTTACCCCTCATACATATAATTCATATCACTTCCACTATCTAAAGTGTTATAAGTGAGATTGAATATCATGTGAAATGGAACAAAATTAAAAATGCCTGGAATGTCCTGTATTAGAACCCCGGACAATCTGATGTCAGCCCTACATTTACCTCTGTTTCCACAAGAATGGTGAAATAATACTTCTATATTTTTGTGTTCATTACTATAAACTGGCCTGTCACATTTTATGTTATTTTATTATTATTGTTATTATTATTATTATTATTATTATTATTATTATTATCAGTATGTATGTTTTTGCACTGTGAACGAAGGATCACAATTTTGTTCAGCTACACTGTGGTGTAGTTTTGAATAACAAAGTTTCCTTTGACTTTGATGCAATGGTAAAAATACATTGCACTTCCTGTATTAGAACCCAGGACCATCCGTATTATAGCCCTACACTTGTAGCTGCTGCCACAGGATTAGCTAAATGACAGTTGCATAATTCCCTATTCATTCTTAACTTCTGTGTGCTAACTGCCACACAATGCCACTTAGCATATTTAGGTGGTGCCCAACAGAATAAACAGAATGCATCCATTTTAAATTGTTGACTGTCTGCAGGTGTTCAGTGGCTCCAGGTGTTGGGGAAACTTGCTAAGCATCATGCAACATCACTTAGGGTATCACACGATGGAAAACAAAAATTGCAACAGTGTATCCTTTTTGACCTTTACACTGTCTACACCCTATCTGCAGGTGTTCTGTCTGCTTAATGTGTGGGCCACAAATACTGGTCTGCACACTGCTAAGCATTGTGCAAACAAGAAAGATAAGCACAGCTAAACCTGGAATTCACTATGTATCTCTATTTCCCTTTTTTGCACTAAGCCACACACTGTGCAAACACTGGCATTTTTAAAAATATTAAAAAAAATAGAAAATGAGTTGAAATGAATAAAAGAAATCTATGAAATAAATGCTACAAAATTTCTCTTGATACATATGAAATATTTTACACAGCTCTGGATTTGAACTCTCACTCCAATGAACCTTCAAAACATGGTGTGTGTGTCATATCCCTCTTTGCCACACAAACAGCTTTCCAGCAGAGAACTGAAATCATTGTGCATACAACCAACTGCAACATCATCCACAGTACTAACAAAACATATGATAGTTGTTTGTACATGTATTCATTTCAGATGTAGTGCACTGAGTAATCACACAACCATTTATGACTGTACCTTGCAAAAATGGAGCTCTGTCTTATCTCTCTGTGTTTGTTTCTCATTCTTGTCTTATCTGACCACTAATCTGGGACATGTAATCTGTAAGGCATTCTGTATCATTGTCCTTAAAATGTGAGAGGATATTAAATGGCATTAATACACATTTGTCAACAAATGATGGTGAGGTTGGATGTTACTGAACAGAAACTGTGAAATATGCGTTGCTTACTTACATCAATACAATTACTTTTACACTTTGTAAGTCTAACCTGGCTGACACACCCACTGGAGATAGAGGAGTCTGAATTGCTGCTTTGCTTTCCTTCTCTCTATGAGTAATCATTCACAGCTGCAATCCATTAGTAACAAACACTGAGGGAATGCCTGCACTATGTTTACATCACCTACATGGAGCCAAGGAATTGCGGTTCAGCAATTCTGATGTGTTCACACCTCATTTCCATCTTCACCATGCTCACAGGCCTGAATCTACATCAAGAAAGAGAACAGTGTCACTAGGGAACCAGAAGGTGAGGAGACTTGATTATCTGGGCAACACATACCCCTGGATTCAGCAAGCCTTGCATGGTGCGCAGGACTAGTGCAGGAGCTCCAGCAGCCAATATGTCTGCCATGCAATCCAGGAATAAGCTGTAAGGACGTGCACAAGTGCTCCTGCACTAGTCCTGCATGGACTCAGCCCCTGTATGCAAATTACCCCATTTGCAGGAGAAATCCATGCAAATGAGATGAATTTGTGATCCAGGAAGCAGGAAGCTGGCCATGAAGGATTAGTGTAATCTGCAGAAATGTACTCTGCCAGTAACGGAGTACATTTCTGCAAACTACAAAACGGAGCCATGACAGCTCCAAATAAAGGGTGGATATTATGTAGAAAGCATGCCAATGGCCAAATATAAGGCCACTGGCATGGAAAACAGTTGCAAAAATAAAAAAAATCAACTTTTATTTTTTTTAGCCAATCTCGGCGGTTTAAGCGTAGGGCAGCGGCATGCAAATGGCATCGGGCGAAAAATAAGAAAAAAACCTAAAATAAGAATTCTAACCAAAATCACTATTTTGGCATTATACTCAATGGCAGGAAGAAGACAACATGACCAGTGAA
The DNA here is from genome assembly GCF_019279795.1 of Protopterus annectens. Taxonomy (NCBI): domain Eukaryota; kingdom Metazoa; phylum Chordata; order Ceratodontiformes; family Protopteridae; genus Protopterus; species Protopterus annectens. Next base: position 1,673,935,431 of record NC_056743.1, read on the forward strand.
TAGTGGTTGCTAAGGGGGAAGGCTCAGTGTGGGACATGTAACTATGCATCAGCAAGCAATCCTATGCAAATGAGGGGAATGATACTGAATCCCAGATATCCCCTGCATGCTAGTCAGCACCCAACAGTGTAAGAGCAGGAATAGCTTGGTGCAAGCCTAGGAGTTAGCTGATATCATAGGGGTGTGTGTTAGGCATACTGTAAGCAGATTGGAGCCCTGTGGCTTGGGGTTGCCCTTAGCTTAACAGAGCTAAGCAAGGGGGTGTGCCTGATGCTTCCTAGCACTCTTTAAATTGCTTAAGTGGGTGGGCTCACCGCACACTGGGTTTAAAGGGAAAAAGAAAAAGTAAACCAGGAAATAGCAGCTCTGTGCACATTTCAGCACTGTGTTTGGGCGGTACGCCCCCCCGGCTTAAACAGGAATGCAATGGGAAGGGAAAACAGCAGTAAGAAGGTAGTCTAGGAGAACTAGCATATCTGGCAGGTGAAATGTATCAGAATCAGCCAGTTACAGAGGCAGCAGACCAGCCCAGCCCAGAACACTACTATAAACTATGCAAACACCTGTCCCTCTGTTTTTTTCCACATACTCTACACCACTGGGGTATACAAGTGGGGAACTTAAAAAAAAGCAACAAAGTGATAGGGACTGCAATAGCTATCATACAACAACATGTGGAAGAGGCTGAGGGTGCTGAGGATTTGAGTGCTGTCGACCAACCCACACTGAGGAGACAGAGAAGAGTGTACAGACCCAGGGTAATCTACCAGGGGCTACATGAGCTGGAGATAATGTAGAGCTATAGGGTGGACAGGGACCTCCTACAGCAAATTGCTGAGCTGTGCCAGCAATGCCTCACACACAGAACTAACCAGAGGGGAACGCATCCCAGTGGATACCAAGGTACATGTAGGCCTAAGAATGCTAGCTACAGGTACCTTCCAAAGGGATATCATGGGGATCTCACAGGCATCAGTATCCAGGGTACTCTACCAGTTCCTGCATGGCATGTCAGCACATGCCGGTGAGCAAGTATATTTCCCCAACACCGATGAGGTGTTGGCCAGCAAAATGTATATCTTCCACCAAATAGCAGAATACCCTGAGGCAGTGGATGCTATAGACTGCACGCACATATGCTTCAAAGCACCACCCATTGAGCGGGGTAGGGTCTACATCAACCGCAAGGGCTTCCCTTCCATCAACTGCCAGGTTGTGTGCAATGCCCAGGGCATAATAATGAATGTGTGTGCTGCCTGCCCTGGAAGCTATCATGATTCCCACATCTGGCATCTGACGTAGCTGTACCAGAGATTTGCCAATGGGGACATCCCTTATGGTCACCTAGTGGGGGATGCTTGTTACGCACTGGAGCCGTGGCTGATGACACCCATCAGAAATGCATACACACCCAAACAAGAACTCCATAATGAGGCACATGCGCAGACCAGAATTATAATAGAGTGTGTTTGGGATGCTCAATTCATGGTTCTGGTGCATGGACACATCCAGTGGAGCCTTGCAGTACTCACCAGCTACATGTACTCAAATTGTCATCATATATGCCATGCTACACAATATGATCCTGCGGAAACAGCTGTAGCAGGAACACCACGCGGCAGGGCCACACAGTCCCCCACCATTGCCAAGTGACTTGAATGAGGAACAACCTGAGCCTGCCGCTGTAGGCAGAAGGAAGCGTGCCCAATATGCCCTGTCCTTCGCAAAGAGGCAACCCATAACACATACACTGACACTGGAGGGACCCAGGGAATGACACCTCTCTCTGACTCACACATACAGTAAAAGGAATGCCAAACATGACACTACCTGTACTTGACCATGTGTAGGGAGTGTACTATGTGCATTCAACATAGGCAGCCCTCCAGCACCACCCTCAATACTGGCACACCCACAAGGTAAGTCACTCAAATTACCAATTGCCGAATGTAGTAGTATGTGTTGTTATCTGTATCTGTGGTATGGATGTGAGCATGCAAGGGAATTGGGTGGCTGAATGGGATGCCAGAAGAAAGTAGACACCTATAGTAACAGCATGAGCTCTGTAACAAATACTGGTGTCACCATAGTAGCCAGTACTACACATGGTGACAAAACCCACTGCAGGAAATGTGCTGGGCCATATGTGTGTCCATATGACACACACATGCCAGTCAGGGAGGGTCACATACCCAACAACAGTCACAGCCAGCAGGACAGGTGTAGACAAACACAAACAAAGGCTATGCTAAGGCCTCTGAATGATAAATATGGGCAACCTCCCCCCAGGCCTACACAGATAGACTACATCAGGTCAGGCAGTGGGATGTTAGTTCTGAAGGGTAGGAAGCAAGAAACCAATATGTAGGTAAAACGTAAGACCTGTAGTACACTGATATGACACTAGTCAGCATGATACAGTAGAAAACAGAATGAAATGGAGTACCTGACATACCAGTGCAATCATAGCAAATGTGTACAAGTGTCAGGTGTGCCTCTCCCAATCCTATGTAGCAATGTAGAACCAGTCAGTTGTGCCCCCCAATCCTGTGTATAAATGTAGAAACAGTCAGTTGTGCCCCCTCCCAATCCTAGGTAGAAATGTAGTAACAGTCAGGCATGCCCCCTAATCCTATTTAGAAATGTAGTAACAGTCTGGTGTGCACCCCCAATCCGATGTAGACATGTAGTAACATGTATGTGTAGGTATAATACCAGTGGAGCACAGATGAGCAGAGATGGCCAAGGTAGCAGGATAGATTGTAGGATTTGTACAATATGCAGGTATGTGTGTGTTAGGTTGGTGAGTGTTACATACTGTGTGTGAGTGGTCAGTTTGTATGCATGTTGAGGTTTGACCTGGTGGCCATTGCCCACTACTGCCAATGGCAGGGCCAAGTCCTCACAACTGTAGTGCCAAAGACAATTCCCCCAGTATATGCTAGCAGTAAGCCATTGTAAATTTATGGTGGTAATATGTGTCACCATCTGAAAGAGTGGCATGGCATGGCTGTTGGGCTAGATATACAAGCAGTACACAGGGGAAAGTACCCCAGACATACAGTATATAATGTGTAGCTGTGAAATGGACACACCCTTGGAATTGTGCATACAGGTATGCATCATATTATCTGGGCCTGTAGTAGGGAATACCGGTGTTGTCTGCCTGAACACTTGCAGATCACAAAGGTGATAGGATTGATGTATTGGGAAAAAACTGATGTACCTGCACATGCCAGCATAACTGGAATGCCCCATGCACATCTGTGAATCAGATGCAAGTAGAGTCAATAGCACAAATGCACCCAGCTTGCCCAAACACCACCCACAGGTACCTCTTCAATCATATCCCTGCTGTTGGAAATGAGTACAATATGACCCCCACCTGTATATGGCAATAGCGAAAGAATGCTAGCATGCAGTGCAGGTGTCCCATGCATGTGTGTCCCTAGCTGTAGGTAGCACCCTGCCAGCATCCATACCACCCGAGCAATTCTGATTGAAAGTACTGGCACACCTACCCTGTTACCCCAGGGGAATATACTGTACGGTTGTCTAGGACTGTAGGACTGACAGAATACAATGGCCTGCCACAGCTGGACCACATCACTACAAAATGGCCTACAGGCCTCTGCCAAAGGCCTTTGTCTTACACATACTGCCAATGCGTGTTATGTCATGGACACCCAAATAACATAACACACTCCACAGAAGCCATATGCAAGGCCATGTGGACAAACCACAGTAACATGTCCACCATGTTCCACTGCATGAACTGTGGAATAACACCAAAACACAGCTGTGATGAGGGTATAACCTTAGGGAAAGTATCAGAGAATGTATGCATTATGTATGGAAGAGGATAGAATAATACATGGTGGGTGAGAGCATGGGCAGCATGGAATGTGCAGGGTCTGGCACACAGCTGTGTGCACACACTATCCCTGGATGCAAACACATAAATGGGTGGCTACAAACCTGCTTGTACACCACAGTAGGGGTAATTTCTTGACTTAAGACCCCTTGCTCTGTGCAACCTGTGTGAATCTGCACAGCTGTGAGGTATTGCCACAACAAGATAAGGCCATACTGTCATGTTGATGGACGTACAAGTATGGGATCCTTTGCCAGCACTGTACCAATGTGTTGAACTGGATACACAGACCCAGCAACAAGTGACTGCAGTTCCCCCTCCAGAATGGCATATCTGTCCATGATTGTGTAGGCGTTTGCCCACAATACCGGGCACAGCTGCATTCACCCTTGTTCCCCAGGACATCACTGTGAGCAAGAATGCCCACCTGACAGTACTTGAGGACATAAAACATCACAATGGATAACAGTACACATGTCTGAATATCTCTGCTAACACCAGTACCATGTAGCAGAAGCAGCACAGACACAAACACCTACAGTACACACTATCCCTTGCACAGTTTGACCCCATATTGCCAAGTGATCTACGGATACCCTACAGAAACAATTTGCTACCTGTAGGTGTACAACACAAAGGTCTGCACTGGAGTACAAACTACCTGGAATGGATCCACACATTCAATACAGAGGGGCATACTGGGCATGCTCACACACTTAGAGAAATGAAGGCAATGTCAGACAACAACATACTGAAAGGTCATACTGGCTATGAACTTAAACAAATGAAGCCCATGTCCACAAACAACAGTGGTACATACATATCTGACAGTTGCAGATGTTAGTGCATACACTCCTCAGTATGCACCAGTCATGCTTTGCACACACATTGGATAGGAATACAGACATATATCCAAGGACAACACACTATAATATGCCAAAAGTAAAAATACATAGTATGTGTGGAAGAGAGTGACTGTGACAAAGAGCCAACCATCATGAGGTCTGTCCCACCCAGCACACAGCCAAATGGCTACAACCACATGATGTGTAAATGTCACTCACTGTAGAAATTAGCCACTGGTATCCATCAGCATTACAGACTATGTGGTGCAAGTGCAAGCTGTGCAACATGACTGTACAAGGCAGTAGTCATCTAGCAGCTGTATACATGTACCTGCATAATATAACCCTGCATGTGCCTGCATGTAGTTTGTCAACCTCTAGATGAATGGGTTATGGCCCATGCACACACACTGTCCTCCCCACAGCCATACTAAGACAAGGCTGCTGATGTCATCCACTTTGAAATACACCTTTGGGAATACAGTAGCCCAGTAATCTCTGTGGTGCGTCCTACAACTTCATAATGCTGTAGTGTGATAAACTAGTTAGGTAGGAGGTCTAATCCCAGACATAGCAACTGTTTGTGTGCTTGTTTCTCTGTTTGTGTAGGGAGCAATGCTTTATAGGCTAGTCACACTCACTACAATTCAAATGCCCTACTTTAGCAAGGCTGCTGATGTCATTCACTGTGATATACACCCTTGGGAAAGGTGCAGACCAGTAATCTCTGTGGCGTGTCCTATAACTGCATACTGCTGTAGTGTGATAAACTAGCTAAGTAGGAGTTCTAATCTAAGACATGGAAACTGTGTGCAATTCTGTGTGTGTGTTTCTCTGTCTGTGTAGGGAGGAATGCTTTTTAGGCTAGTCACACTCAGTACAATTAAAATGCCCTACTTTTGCAAGGCTGCTGATGTCATTCACTGTGAAATACTCCTTTGGGAATGATGTAGCCTAATAATCACTGTGGCGCATACTATAACTGCATAATGCTGTAGTGTGATAAACTGGTTAGGTAGGAGTTTTAATCCCAGACATGGCAACTGTGTGTGTGTGTGTGTGTGTGTGTGTGTGTGTGTGTGTGTGTGTGTGTGTGTGTGTGTGTGTGTGTGTGTGTGTGTGTCTCTGTCTGTGTAGGGAGCAATGCTTTTTAGGGTAGTCACACTCACTACATTCAAATGCCCTACTTTGGCAAGACTGCTGATATCATTAACTGTGAAATACATCTTTGGGAAAAGTGTAGCTCACTAATCTCTGCGGTGTGTCCTCTAACTGCATAATGCTGTTGTGTGATAAACTAGTTAGTTAGGAGTTCTAATCCCAGACATGGCAACTGTGTTTGTGTGTCTCTGTGTAGGGAGCAATGCTTTTTAGGCTAGTCACACACACTACAATTCAAATGCACCACTTTAGCAAGGCTACTGATGACATTCACTGTGAAATACACCTTCGGGAAAGTTGTAGCCCAATAATTTCTGTGGTGCATCCTATAACAGCATAATGATGTAGTGTGATATAGTACATTGGTAGGGGTTTGAGTCATGGCAAGTGTGGATGTCTGTGTGTGTGTTCTTTGTTTGTGTAGGGAGCAATGCATTTTAGGCTAATCACACTCACTACAGATCAAATGCCATACTTTGGCAAGGCTGCTGATGTCATTCACTGTGAAATACACCTTTGGGAAAAGTGCAGCCCAGTAATCTCCATGGCATGTCCTATAACAGCGCAATGCTGTAGTGTGATATAGTACTTTGGTAGGGATTTTAGTCCCACACATGGCAAGTGTGGTTGTTTGTGTGTGTGTATATTTGTTTGTGTAGGGAGAAATGCATTTTAGGCTACTCACACTCAATACAGATCAAATGCCTTACTTTGGCAAGGCTGTTGATGTCATTCACTGTGAAATACACCTTTGGGAAAGGTGTAGCCAAGTAATCTATGTGGCGTGTCCTATAACAGCATAATGCTGTATTGTAATATAGCACTTTGGTAGGGGATCTAGTCCCACACATGGCAAGTGTGGATGTTTGTGTGTGTGTTTGTATAGGGTGCAATGCATTTTAGGGCTAGTCACACTCACTACAGATCAAATGCCCTACTTTGGCAAGGCTGCTGATATCATTCACTGTGAAATACACCTTTGGGGAAGAATACTCCTGTAATTTCTGTGGCACATCCTATAACTGAGTAATATTGTAGTGTAATAAACTCGTTAGGCAGGAATTCTAATCCCAGATATGGCAGGTGTATGTCTGTGTTTGTCATTCATATCCTGGAGGGAGGTGGCTGTGAGTATGTAACAACTGAACTCATTGTGGAGTGGGTTTTGCAAATTTCTTATATGGTGGCCCTATTATATGTCACAATGTCCACCTTATAAGGATAACAGATGAGAAATAGCTGAGAGGTTGGGATGGCTATCCATACCCCTACATGTGACATCAAGGCCTGGCGAACAAAGTTAACAACCCATGTATTACACAGAGAACACTCTCAACTATGTATAATACACAAACACACTTGCCTAGGTAACAACTGCTATGTTGGTAGTACCCTGCATATTGCCCACAGATAGTAACCATGGTATGATTGCAGTGGACGGAAGAGGGCTTGGCACCCTGTCCATCAGTAAAATATGCATGTACATGCAGACAGTGTGCCATCACTATGCTGCCCACTGGACGCCTGCAATAAATGTGGTGACATCAAATGTGACCCACAAAGGACATACCATGCCTTATACACATGCCCTGTATGGACAGATGCCACTAACACCAGGGAATACCTGTATCATGCTATCAATGTAGGTGCAGGGTCAACCTGCTGTCCATTACCTGTTCCCAGCACGAGGCCAGGACAGGCACATCTGATTATAACAATCTGTGCACACAACATGGGCCAGACATCCCAGATACAGTTCCACATGTCTCTGTATATGCACGTGGGATGTGTGTACATCCCAGACAGCATCCATGTCATGGACTAAACAACACATATGTGGTAAGCATTGAACAGCAATGGCCACACACAATAGCTACCCAGGTGACTGGATGGTGAATACAATACCCACCTGTGTGGGCCAATCCAGACACTACACACCTGAGCCACATTGCAGACCATTGTCATGTGGCCTGATGCCAAAGTATACCCTTCACCTAGCCTTGTATAGCCATCTGCCACAGTCAACCACTGTGCACCCATGAAGCAATGTACGCATGCATGTCAGTGCTGGCACCCTGTGTCTGTGTGTGTGGTGTATGATGCTTTTGACAATATTCACACTCACTATGACCCCCATTGTCGTACTGAAGCATGCTGTCTGATGTTAGACACCGCCACATACCCTTTGTTCATATAACCTCCCGATAGCCCCTGTGGTGCATGTGATACCTGCACATACTGTATTGTGGCAAACTATTGTTGATTTTCTAACACAAGGTACTGTTCTATTTTATTTTTTTGGTTTACTCAACTCTTTTTGGGAGTTTTTTGCATACTGAATCTCTTTATTCTGGTCTCTTTTTGCCTAAACAAGTTTCACGAGTGTAGCAGCTATATTTTTTTTGGCCGTTTTGTTTTTTTCATTTATTATGGGCCGTTTCATGCTGGTTCATTTGGAATAACAACCGCATGGTGTCTACACCTATATGCTAATGATGGTCAGTCGATTTGGATATATGTTTGGTTTCTTAACAATATTCAGTGTGGTTTGAGTAAAAATCAAAACGGAACTGTTTTTTGGTGAGAACGGACTGTTGGAAACTCTTTTTATATGGTGTAATCACACTTGAATGCTTTGATAACATCCACACCATTACAGGAATGGAAGGGGATATTATGTTCATATGCTGATACAGAATTTAGTTTTACAGCATTCGGGACTATAATAGCCTTATCCTGAAGTCTTCTTGCCAGCTTTTTATACATCTATGTGACTACATTGACTAAATATATATCTTTGTTGGCCAAATTAACAACGGAATCCATTTCTATACTACCCAACTAAGGAACCACAAACTTTCTTACAGCAGCATTCAGGCTCGTTGGTTTGGATGCATATATTTGGATCTGAATTTATTCTTGACATTTTTTCATTAGTTCATTACTAAATTTGGACATTTTTGTAGCCGATCCACTATCTGCATAAACTGTATTACAGTTGCTGTTTATGTTATACTCCAGGGACATTGTTACATGGAACTGGGTGTTACAATACCATAGTACTTATTTAAAAAGCATTTATAACTTTTTTTGTTTTTTCTTGTGGCAAACTATAATGCTCATTATCACGATTCTTTCTTTTACTATTGTGGTATGATATCAATGCATTTATATACTTTACAGGGACTTAACATATCACTATATTGTTTCTAACTGGAACTGTATGTGCCTACTTTATGCAGTGTGATTTATGGTGGAAATCAGGGATACTGTTGTATGGAACTGGGCTCAATATTATCACAGAATTTTCTTTAAAGAAAGCATAGATATCTTTTTCTTTGTTTCTTAATAGGATGACTGTCAGTTATCTGACTAATTAAGAATGTTACAATCATCACAGTTATAAATTATCCCTTTAATAACATGCTACATATTAATGTGGAATGATATAAATGCATTTTACATATTATAAGGGGATTTAACATATACAAACTTTATGTTGTATAGTTTCAAGTTGTATGTGTTCATTATTAGAATATACCTTTTTATCAAGCTGGGACCAACTAATTGGTGGACTAGCCAAACAGGTTTTTGAATCTTGATGTTTGTTCTGAGATTTATTCGTTTCTATCTCTATTTGTTCTGCATACAACTTTTATAGGTTGAACATACAATGATGATATGGTCATTGTTATACTATAACATTCTGTTAGTTTGACTTATGTTTACAGGCCCAAGTTACTATAACTGGATTATTGTTTTAAATACACTACTCACCATCACATTTCTAGAGGGCTTCAATACACACAAGGCCCTATTTTGTAGCCTTATGGGTTACTATATTAATAATTTACAGCATAATATACAACTACATTGATATTGTTTCCTACCAGGATTCTAACTATAGTTATGTTCCCCAATATAGTTCATTTTTATGAACATTGAGAATTGGATATTGTTACTACCTTTTGGTGGATATAGGGATCACCCCTCTGATAAGCAGTTGTTTTCCCAGATTGAATACATAAAAATTGTTGACCGGTTCTTCTGACAACTTATAATACTATTTTTGATTGGTCTGTTCAAACCCACCTACTTACAGCTTATTGTCATGGATCTTGAAAAAATTCTTCAAGGGCTTTGTGCCGATAAAAATGATATTGGTGTCTTTGGTATACCAGATGAGAATGGTATTCCACAATCTATAGATCCAGTTGACGGCTGTAACAGTGCTTTTCAGAAACTTGGTAAAAGCATGAAAAGTTTGAGATCCAATATTTGGCATTTGAGGCTTTTTAAAGCTTATTTGAACAAGGAAATAACCCCTAGGGGTTTGAGAATTAAAACTCAACCACTTGTAAGCAAAATTGATGAAACACTGTCCAAAGAATGGTATCTAGCCCAACAACAGGCATCCATGAACTTTGTTCGGATATTGAGTTCATATTATGAGCGGACTATTGAGACAGACATTAAGGAGGTTGGTGACCTGTGTAGTGAAGTTAAAATCTATGAGGGACATTCTCAGTTTTCCATATGTCTCAACAAGTTTTCAAAAGAATTGTTAGTTTTTGAAAAACAGACAAAGGATAAAAAAATAAAGAAATTTAATAGGGATTTAACTGACTATCAGAGTGGACGACCCTTTGATACTGCCAAAAATGTTAGATTTATAGATACCAGACTGAATCCTGGCAGGAATTTCAAAAAGAGACCCAGATCTATATTGAAAGGGTCGCACACATACAGCAGTACATCAGCTGATGATTCCTCCACTACAGACACTGAAGGGATTAACACTGGAGAATCCCCGGTTCCTAAAAAAGCTAAAAGCCAGGTCCACCCTTTAAACATATCAGGAGGAGGGGTGGGAGAAAACATAGGAATAGGAAATACAGAAATAGACCCAATCGAGGGCCTCATTCAAACACTTATGAGACAATAGATGGCAATATATTGAATATCTCTCAAACTACTTTAACTGAAGATCAAAAGAAACTTTTAAATAAAGGTTTGAATTTTGTCCCGGGGTTTTTTGTTGATGAGTCTGATTTAGTGAATGACATCAATGATTTTTGTCGCAGGATCAATCTCAAGCTATTTTTTGGGTCTAAATCTGACACTCAAAGATCCAACGAATTTAAATTTCACAAATCCAATTTTGTACCACCTATGAATCGAAATGTAGCAGTCTTTCAACAAGCAGTTCTTAGAGACATACATTTCAAGTTGGATCAATTTTCACCCTTGAAACACAATTTAACCAATACTGAACAACTAGCATTGCAGCAACTTAGGGACAACACAAATATTGTCATTACACAGGTCGACAAGGGTGGAGCGGTAGTCATCATGGATAAGGATTATTATCTGGGGGAGGGAAATGGACAACTTTCCAACCCTTCCCATTACATGAAGATGCCCATTGACCCCACCCTTAATTTCAAACAACAGATTGACAACTTTCTGGATTTAGCAGTTTCTGAGGGTATCATATCTGACACTGTAAAGGCACATCTTACAGTGCAGGATCCACAGAAACAAACACTTTATCTATTACCCAAGATACACAAATGTCTTAATAAACCACCTGGAAGACCGATTGCATCTGGCATGGGATCCCTAACAGAACCATTATCAGAGTTCCTTACTTTATATCTCAAACCATTATTGGGCTTGATTCGTGCCAAAATACAGGCTACCACACAATTTTTGCAAATCATTGCTGAGAATCAACTGGAACCAGATTGGTTACTTTGCACCCTGGATGTCAAGGCTCTATATACAAACATTCCACATTGGGCTAGATTGGAAGCCCTTAAATTGTAGTTGGACAACTCACAACTATATCCAGTAGTTTTCAACACACTTTTGGTCTGCATGGCTGAACATGTTCTCAACAAAAATGTTTTCTATTTTCGAGGAGAATGTTATTGGCAGCTTAAGGGCACTGCAATGGGGGCATCTTTTGCCCCCATATATGCAGACCTATTTATGGGATATGTTGAGGAACAACTTATTTATGACACCTCACATAATTTGTATTTAGATGAAATAGACATATGGCGTTGATATTTGGATGATTGTTGGTTGGTTTGGCATTCTGATGAACAATATTTAGCAGAATTTGTCCAATATCTCCATCATAACAAATGGGGTATTGAGTTTTCATCTACTTATGATAAAAATGAGATCAATTTCCTGGATGTAACTATAACCAGGAATTCTGATGACACTTTATGTAGTAAAACATTTCATAAGTACCCTCAGTATAACAGTCTACTACATGCAACTACTATGCATCCCAACCACATTATCCGAAACATACCCAAATCTCAGTTTCTCAGGATTCGTAGAATCTGTTCCTCAGATAATGACTATGATGCATCTCAACAAGATTTAGCTAACAGATTTAGAGCCAGGGGCTACCAGGAGCTTGACATCTGGGATGCTCAACAAGTTGCTCTTAATTCCACCAGAACCTCTCTTCTCCAATATTCTGACAAGATTCATACTGAACAGGATGAACCTATCTGGTTCATCACCACATTTGGACGTAACATTAACCTTATGAGGAATGTTATATCCAAGCATTGGAATATTCTCACTGCCAAAGAGGAGATCAAACCCTGGACTGGTGATATATGCAGGTATGGATATAGAAGGGGCAGGACATTGGGATCATTTTTTTCACATTACAAAAGGGTCAGTTCAGCCAGAGCAATACACCACCAATTAACCATGACAGGTGACAAACTATGGGGTACATACCATTGTGGTCATTGTTCATCATGTCCTTTCATTTTCAGATCAAAACATTTTACCAGTAAAAATAACGACGGAATATTTGATATCAAATTTTTTGGCAATTGTAACAGTGATTGGGTGGTATACCTTGCTACATGCACATGTGGTTCATTCTATGTTGGACAGACTTCATGACCACTTTGATTACGTATGTCTGAATGTGTGATACTGGGTATGTCAGTCTGTCATCATGGATTTCAGGGAGTACAATATCCACTGGGGGATGTGGGTGCTGTGTACACTGTCATTACACCAAGGTACACCTGGTATATCTCCCACATACCACGTTATGGTTACCACTGTCACCTTCAACCATAGAAGAAACTGATACCACAATCCAGGCCAGTTATGCATGTGCTGTGTGCAGCCTACCTGTAACACATTGGACACATGGTTAAGTTAGTTAGCAGAGATAGGCCCAGGTCTCTCGGACGTGTGTCTGCCTGTTATGTGTCTGTTAATGTGTATATGAAGGTATGTCACACTAGGTATCGTCCATATACACCCATTACATCCCACATTAGCATACTGTACATGTTTGTGGATGTTTTGCATGTAACATATAACCTCGAACACACCTCACCCTAAACGCTGTGTGGCATGTGCAATGAAAGCCACACACTTCAGTATCACTACATATCTAGGTAGGGGTCTAGTCCCATTATTGCCAAGTATGAGTGTGCATGTATGTGGATGGATCTACATCAGGTTGCAGATTATACACCTCCCAGCAGGTCATGTGTCCATGTGGCACAGGCAATAACTGTTATACGAACCTGTGACATGTGTTCAACTGTACCCCAGATATCAAACAACACACAAGTAAACACACAAAGCCAACGGAGCTTAAACTCTGCACAAAAAGAATAAATAACTGTTTCAACTCTCAAAAGCATATGCAGAGTCACAGCAGAAAATGAACCAATAAATGTGACCACAATAAAGTAAAGTAATCCACACAGTCAACGATCCTTAGGAATACGTATTTATTCAAAGAGACGTGAGCGCTTTCACCTTTCGGTTTCCTCAGACGTTACAAAATACACCATTCACATAACATTTAAGTAATGCTTGAATACATCTCATTGGTGTTAAAAATCACATGTCATGTCTTACTAATAAGGCATAGTACTGGCATTTCCTTCTCTATACCTTCTCCATTTAAGACATGTTTTTCAAGTAATATGCATACATAATATAAAAAGTTTAAAACATACTATAAAATGCTAACTGTGGCAATCAAATGTATAGCGCAGATAGCAAAATGTACAAGATGTGTAACGAGACACATTTCTCATGACATAGAGGATACGGGAACCTAAAAAATCAGGGTGCTTAATACCAAAACACTCTATAACTTCCCTCTATCTAAAAAATAAAATAAAAATGGTGAAGGGTAATGTGCATGTGGTATCTACGGCCCCTAATAAACATGGATCATAAAAACACGAAATACTAGATGAACACTAAACCCTTTTATTTACCAAAAACTAGACCCATTTCATTTAAGGAAACAACGGCTCTTACAGACGTAAGGGAACTGAATAAGTGCCCTATATTTGGATAAGAACTGATAATGGGAAAACCTCTAGTTCTTGGGTTTAAAACAGACGTTAGGGAACTAAATAAGTGCCCTATATTTGGATAAGAACTGATAATGGGAAAACCTCTAGTTCTTGGGTTTAAAACAACGTCTTTTCTTTAGTATAGGTTTAAGGTTAACTTTTTCATTTAAACCTGGGGTGACATCTGCCTTGCATCTAACTATCCACCTTAACTCACATTCTAATGTGTGGTTGATTAAATCGCCACCTCTTGAGCTAGGAAAAATCTGTTGAATAACACTGTATAAAAAACTATGTGATGGACCCTTGATCTTAACATGCTTGGCTAAAGAATTGACATCGTTCCCTATCCTTATGTGATACTGGTGCTCTCTGATTCTCTCAATGAGTGCCCTATTGGTCTTGCCGATGTAAATGAATCGCATGCAGTGCATCTAGCTAAATATACAACATTACTGCTCATGCAATCCGTACCAGTATCAAACCTATACTCAAAACCATTGTGTGGATTTACAAAGCTGACCCTATTATCAATCCAACAGCACTGGTTGCATCTGCCACATGCAACCGTATTAAAACCGTATTCACGCCTTACATGAGGCGAAATGTTTTTATAGCATAATAGATTCCTCAAATTAGGTTTATTTCTGTATGTAATAAGAGGGGATGGTCCTACTACATCACTAATGTCCTTATCAAGGCCTAAAACATCCCAATGTTTATTCATTAATCCTTTCAAATAAAAAACATCACTACTAAAGGCTGTAACTGCTCTCACATAGTCAGGCTTAACAGACGTTGTAACCCTTGTGTCAACAGTCTGTTCCGCAAAATACGGTCTTGCTAAAGTCTCACGCAACAAACATATCTCATCTACTGTTTGGTTGAATTTGGATGGTTCATATCCTCTCTCCAAAAACATATGTCTTAATCTCTCAATTTCTTCACCAAAACCAACGGCGCTCGGATTTAGTCTGGAAGCACGCATCAACTGCCCTTTCATGACATTGTTGAACACATAACGTGGGTGCATGCTGTACCTATGCAAAAAAGTGTTCCTGTAGCATAGCTTACGATGTATTGAGGTGTTAAGGAGACCAGAAGGGAGTCTCTCTATATTAACATCTAGGAATGAAATGCTTTCACAAGAGGAAGCATGAGTAAACTTCAAATAACTCGTTGAAGCATTTATTTCAGTAATAAAACAGTCCAATCCCTCAATGCTACCATGCCAGATCATAAAAAGATCATCTACAAAGCGCTTGTAAAAACCCACGCTGTTGTTAAAAAAGGTAGACTTAAACAAAAAGGTATCCTCCCACTGTGCCATAATTATATTAGCATAGCTATTGGCACAGGGGGTTCCCATTGCTACGCCATCCCTTTGGGAAAACACAGAATCACCAAACATGAATACATTGTTGGATAGTATTGTTTCCATAAATAGCGAAATCAACTCAACCATCCTAACAGGAAGAGTAGACTTACACATCAAAAACTCTTGGAAATTTATTACTCCCGTATCATTCGGTATAGTAGTAAACAAATTGACCACATCCAAGGTTACTAGTAAGTAATGGGCATGATCATCCAAGCTCTGAGTATATTCATATAATTGAAGCAAAAATTGCTTACTATCCTTGAGGATGTGTGTGGTAGCATTAACAACAGGTCTAGTGTAGTATTCTACAAAGTTGGACATGGGTTCTGTGAGCCACCCTTGCCCAGCTACAATTGGCCTCATAGGTGGAGCCAACACAGATTTATGGACCTTGGGGAGCCCTTGAATTATCGGAATCCGAGGGTTTATAACCTTCAAATAAGAGTGTAACTCACAGGTAATGTCATCAGACCTTAAAAGGTCATCCAACAATTTATGGATTTGAGAAACTTTCTCAACAACTAAATCCATCTGTATCTCCTCATAAAACCTGTTCTCATTCAACAAGTTCATCATACTCTCTTTATACCATTCAAAATCCATCACCACTATAGGCCCTCCCTTGTCCGCGGGCCTAATCATAATCGTATTATCAGACTTCAATGTTGCTAATGCTAACCTTTGATTGTAATTCAGATTCCGCTTACTTCTGTTATACACTTCTTCATTATTTGATTCATAATGATTATATATTCCTTTCTCAACTAATTTCAGAAAAGTGTCCAAAAGAGGATGTAACTGGGGAGTATATGTACTAGTGCCCCTGAATCCTATGTTATTCTCATTCAAAGTTTGTTTCCCAAACTCTAACTTAAGTTGTATGTTCCTAACAAACATACGAACATCTAACACAGAATCCACCAAATCACTGTTTGATGTAGGGATAAAGCTTAGCCCTCTATTTAGTACTTGTTGTTCAAATGTAGACAATTCCCTTTTAGAAATATTCACAATCAACGATTTCCTACATTCTCCCACATTTTTTTCAATGTTGGGCCTCGTTGCTCGCTGTCCGATACTTTCCTTTTGTATCGTCCCCTGCTCTGGGACCGTGACCTGCCCATGCGTTGTTGTGCTATGGGAAAAGGGTTAAAATTACCACTAGTATTCCCTCCTATACCTAAGTTGGTGGAGGGGGTTTTCCTTCTAACAGAAGTATCTGGAATAGATGCAGATGCAATGTGGTCCGGGATCCTAGAATTATCAGGGCCTCCCCCATTCACATTGTCCACCCGAGGGACAAGCAAACTTTGTCCTACTCCCCTCTGTGTCCCGGCAGTAACAACGTTATCACTATTAACATGCGTCTCACCTACTGAGGCAACCCCATCAGTACTGTTGCTGATGGGTATAGAGGCAACAATGTCATGTGTACGTAGGGCTGTTTGAGCGACGTGCTATATTCTGTTAATAACATTATTGCCAGCTCGGTAATTCATAGCCCTATTGCTATTTGTGACTGGGGGTCTGTTAGTATTATTCACATTACCTAACACCCTAGGCCATGTAAAAACTTGATTGGTTTTAAAATCCTTAGTGTCCCTTAGGATCTTACTTTTCTTCTGTTCTAAAAGTCTCTTTTCAAATAAGGAGACATTATCAATCAACTTTTCTAATCTAGCATCCAACATTACACTGGCATATTTTGTTTTCATAGCATTATATACACAGTTTACAGATGCTCTTAAACAATCCTCTTCTTTAGAATGAAATTCATTCAATAACTTCATGTACTTAAAACTAATGTCCAAATTCAGTTGTTGCCATTTATAAAGCAACTCAGGATATGTATTACCTGACGTGGGCATTTTTAAGACTCTGAGTCCACGTGGAACAATCTTTTTGAAGATGCAAGCTTCAAAGTATTGGCGTTCAATTTGCAGTTTTTTCAGCCTTAAAAAATCCAGTTCTAAGTGGTTCAGTTCATCAGTCAAACTAGTAGCCAAAGAACTCTCAATGTCATTTGTATCCGATTCCAGGCTTGGTTCATACCCCAGCAATAGATTATCCGCTCCTCTGACACAGCGTTCAAACCGTTCGGTTCTTTGCAGTCCCACATCCAAATGTGGCGTAATGGAAGTTCAACATCATTCACGTTGTTTACGTTGGTTTCCGCCATGCTCCTCGGCGTGTGTGTAATAAAAAAGAAGATCCCAAACAACACACAAGTAAACACACAAAGCCAACGGAGCTTAAACTCTGCACAAAAAGAATAAATAACTGTTTCAACTCTCAAAAGCATATGCAGAGTCACAGCAGAAAACGAACCAATAAATGTGACCACAATAAAGTAAAGTAATCCACACAGTCAACGATCCTTAGGAATACGTATTTATTCAAAGAGACGTGAGCGCTTTCACCTTTCGGTTTCCTCAGACGTTACAAAATACACCATTCACATAACATTTAAGTAATGCTTGAATACATCTCATTGGTGTTAAAAATCACATGTCATGTCTTACTAATAAGGCATAGTACTGGCATTTCCTTCTCTATACCTTCTCCATTTAAGACATGTTTTTCAAGTAATATGCATACATAATATAAAAAGTTTAAAACATACTATAAAATGCTAACTGTGGAGCCGTTGTTTCCTTAAATGAAATGGGTCTAGTTTTTGGTAAATAAAAGGGTTTAGTGTTCATCTAGTATTTCGTGTTTTTATGATCCATGTTTATTAGGGGCCGTAGATACCACATGCACATTACCCTTCACCATTTTTATTTTATTTTTTAGATAGAGGGAAGTTATAGAGTGTTTTGGTATTAAGCACCCTGATTTTTTAGGTTCCCGTATCCTCTATGTCATGAGAAATGTGTCTCGTTACACATCTTGTACATTTTGCTATCTGCGCTATACATTTGATTGCCACAGTTAGCATTTTATAGTATGTTTTAAACTTTTTATATTATGTATGCATATTACTTGAAAAACATGTCTTAAATGGAGAAGGTATAGAGAAGGAAATGCCAGTACTATGCCTTATTAGTAAGACATGACATGTGATTTTTAACACCAATGAGATGTATTCAAGCATTACTTAAATGTTATGTGAATGGTGTATTTTGTAACGTCTGAGGAAACCGAAAGGTGAAAGCTCACGCCTCTTTGAATAAATACGTATTCCTAAGGATCGTTGACTGTGTGGATTACTTTACTTTATTGTGGTCACATTTATTGGTTCGTTTTCTGCTGTGACTCTGCATATGCTTTTGAGAGTTGAAACAGTTATTTATTCTTTTGTGCAGAGTTTAAGCTCCGTTGGTTTTGTGTGTTTACTTGTGTGTTGTTTGGGATCTTCTTTTATTACACACGCCGAGGAGCATGGCGGAAACCAACGTAAACAACGTGAATGATGTTGAACTTCCGCATACATTTGGATGTGGGACTGCAAAGAACCGAACGGTTTGAACGCTGTGTCAGAGGAGCGGATAATCTATTGCTGGGGTATGAACCAAGCCTGGAATCGGATACAAATGACATTGAGAGTTCTTTGGCTACTAGTTTGACTGATGAACTGAACCACTTAGAACTGGATTTTTTAAGGCTGAAAAAACTGCAAATTGAACGCCAATACTTTGAAGCTTGCATCTTCAAAAAGATTGTTCCACGTGGACTCAGAGTCTTAAAAATGCCCACGTCAGGTAATACATATCCTGAGTTGCTTTATAAATGGCAACAACTGAATTTGGACATTAGTTTTAAGTACATGAAGTTATTGAATGAATTTCATTCTAAAGAAGAGGATTGTTTAAGAGCATCTGTAAACTGTGTATATAATGCTATGAAAACAAAATATGCCAGTGTAATGTTGGATGCTAGATTAGAAAAGTTGATTGATAATGTCTCCTTATTTGAAAAGAGACTTTTAGAACAGAAGAAAAGTAAGATCCTAAGGGACACTAAGGATTTTAAAACCAATCAAGTTTTTACATGGCCTAGGGTGTTAGGTAATGTGAATAATACTAACAGACCCCAGTCACAAATAGCAATAGGGCTATGAATTCGACGAGCTGGCAATAATGTTATTAACAGGGAATATAGCACGGTCGCTCAAACAGCCCCACGTGCATATGACATTGTTGCCTCTATACCCATCAGCAACAGTACTGATGGGGTTGCCTCAGTAGGTGAGCGCATGTTAATAGTGATAACGTTGTTACTGCCGGGACACAGAGGGAGTAGGACAAAGTTTGCTTGTCCTCGGTGGACAATGTGAATGGGGAGGCCCTGATAATTCTAGGATCCCGACCACATTGCATCTGCATCTATTCCAGATACTTGTTAGAAGGAAACCCCTCCACCAACTTAGGTATAGGAGGGAATACTAGTGGTAATTTTAACCCTTTTCCCATAGCACAACAACGCATGGGCAGGTCACGGTCCCAGAGCAGGGGACGATACAAAAGGAAAGTATCGGACAGCGAGCAACGAGGCCCAACATTGAAAAAATGTGGGAGAATGGAAATCGTTGATTGTGAATATTTCTAAAAGGGAATTGTCTACATTTGAACAACAAGTACTAAATAGAGGGCTAAGCTTTATCCCTACATCAAACAGTGATTTGGTGGATTCTGTGTTAGATGTTCGTATGTTTGTTAGGAACATACAACTTAAGTTAGAGTTTGGGAAACAAACTTTGAATGAGAATAACATAGGATTCAGGGGCACTAGTACATATACTCCCAGTTACATCCTCTTTTGGACACTTTTCTGAAATTAGTTGAGAAAGGAATATATAATCATTATGAATCAAATAATGAAGAAGTGTATAACAGAAGTAAGCGGAATCTGAATTACAATCAAAGGTTAGCATTAGCAACATTGATGTCTGATAATACGATTATGATTAGGCCCGCGGAGGACAAGGGAGGGCCTATAGTGGTGATGGATTTTGAATGGTATAAAGAGAGTATGATGAACTTGTTGAATGAGAACAGGTTTTATGAGGAGATACAGATGGATTTAGTTGTTGAAAGTTTCTCAAATCCATAAATTGTTGGATGACCTTTAAGGTCTGATGACATTACCTGTGAGTTACACTCTTATTTGAAGGTTATAAACCCTCGGATTCCGATAATTCAAGGGCTCCCCAAGGTCCATAAATCTGTGTTGGCTCCACCTATGAGGCCAATTGTAGCTGGGCAAGGGTGGCTCACAGAACCCATGTCCAACTTTGTAGAATACTACACTAGACCTGTTGTTAATGCTACCACACACATCCTCAAGGATAGTAAGCAATTTTGCTTCAATTATATGAATATACTCAGAGCTTGGATGATCATGCCCATTACTTACTAGTAACCTTGGATGTGGTCAATTTGTTTACTACTATACCTAATGATACGGGAGTAATAAATTTCCAAGAGTTTTGATGTGTAAGTCTACTCTTCCTGTTAGGATGGTTGAGTTGATTTCGCTATTTATGGAAACAATACTATCCAACAATGTATTCATGTTTGGTGATTCTGTGTTTTCCCAAAGGGATGGCGAGTATGGGAACCCCTGTGCCAATAGCTATGCTAATATAATTATGGCACAGTGGGAGGATACCTTTGTTTAAGTCTACCTTTTTAACAACAGTGGGGTTTTACAAGCGCTTTGTAGATGATCTTTTTATGATGTGGCATGGTAGCATTGAGGAATTGGACTGTTTTATTACTGAAATAAATGCTTCCACGAGCTATTTGAAGTTTACTCATGCTTCCTCTAGGGAAAGCATTTCATTCCTAGATGTTAATATAGAAAGACTCCCTTCTGGTCTCCTTAACACCTCAATACATCGTAAGCTATGCTACAGGAACACTTTTTTGCACAGGTACAGCATGCACCCACGTTATGTGTTCAGTAATGTCATGAAAGGGCAGTTGATGCGTGCTTCCAGATTAAATCCGAGTGCCATTGGTTTTAGGGAAGAAATTGAGAGATTAAGACATATGTTTAAGGAGAGAGGATATGAACAATCCAAATTCAACCAAACAGTAGATGAGATATGTTTGTTGCGTGAGACTTTAGCGAGACCGTATTTTGCGGAACAGACTGTTGACCCAAGGGTTAAAACGTCTGTTAAGCCTGACTATGTGACAGCAGTTACAGCCTTTAGTAGTGATGTTCTTTATTTGAAAGGATTAATGATTAAACATTGGGATGTTTTAGGTCTTGATAAGGAGATTAGTGATGCAGTAGGACCATCCCCTCTTATTACATACAGAAATAAACCTAATTTGAGGAATCTATTATGCTATAAAAACATTTCGCCTCATGTAAGGCGTGAATACGGTTTTAATACGGTTGCATGTGGCAGATGCAACCAGTGCTGTTGGATTGATAATAGGGTCAGCTTTGTAAATCCACACAATGGTTTTGAGTATAGGTTTGATACTGGTACGGATTGCATGAGCAGTAATGTTGTATATTTAGCTAGATGTACTGCATGCGATTCATTTTACATCGGCAAGACCAATAGGGCACTACGTGAGAGAATCAGAGAGCACCAGTATCACATAAGGACAGGGAACGATGTCAATTCTTTAGCCCAGCATGTTAAGATCAAGCGTGCATCACATAGTTTTTTATACAGTGTTATTCAACAGATTTTTCCCAGCACAAGAGGTGGTGATTTAATCAACCACACACTAGAATGTGAGTTAAGGTGGATAGTTAGATGCAAGGCAGATGTCATCCCAGGTTTAAATGAAAAAGTTAACCTTAAACCTATACTAAAGAAAAGACGTTGTCTTAAACCCAAGAACTAGAGGTTTTCCCATTATCAGTTCTTATTCAAATATAGGGAACTTATCCAGTTCCCTAACGTCTGTTTTAAACCCAAGAACTAGAGGTTTTCCCATTCTCAGTTCTTATCCAGATATAGGGTATTTGTTCAGTTCCCTAATGTCTGTGAGAGCCGTTGTTTTTGTCAAATGAAATGGGTTTAGTTTTGGTAAACAAAAGGGTTTAGTGTTCATTTACTATTTCGTGTTTTTATGATCCATGTTTATTAGGGGCGGTAGATACGACATGCACATTACCCTTCACCATTCTTATTTTATTATTTTTTAGATAGAGGGAGGTTATAGAGTGTTTTGGCATTAAGCGTCCTGATTCTTTAGGTTTCCGCATCCTCTATGTTATGAGAAATGTGTTTGTTACACATCTCGTACACTTTGCTATCTGTGTTATACACTTGACTGTATCAGTTAGGATTTTATAGTATGTTTTAAACTTTTTATAGTATGTATATATATTATTTGATAAACATGTTTTAAATGGAAAAAGTATAGAGAAGGAATCACCAGTATTATGCTTCATTAGTAAGACAGGACATGTGATTTTTAACACCAATGAGAATTATTCAAGCATTATTTAAATGTTATGTGAATGGTGTATTTTGTAACGCCTGAGGAAAACCGAAAGGTGAAAGCCACGCCTTTGAATAAATAATGCATTCTAAGGATCGTGACTGTGGATTACTTTACTTTATTGTGGTCACATTTATTGGTTCGTTTTCTGCTGTGACTCTGCATATGCTTTTGAGAGTTGTACCCCAGATATGTCACAGCCATGATGTCACCACAGTGCCATACCCCGTTGTGGAATATAACTGCAGACTATCCTCATGCTCTCACATGTACATCTACAACACAAACGGATAACATTATAGAGACCACAATCAACCAGTGTTACTAACAGCTATAATGCATCATTGCTGGATGGCTACACTACCTGACATATATGCATTACACTTTACTCCTTACAGCATGTTACACTGTAGTACAGTCACCGTGTGCATCAGAACCATATGAGCCTGTCACTGCATTGATGGTATGGATGACAGGGATGTGGCAAAGGTATCATTATATGCACAGGGTGTGTTGTTGGTTTGCCAGAGGCCGAGGGTGGGCCATACATTTGACACCATGTGTGTGAGTGAGGGGTGTAATGAAGTGAACTGGGCATAGTGATGTGGTGTGTGTAGGTATGGGGTTGCCCTAGGTGGGTTTGTATAGTGTGTGGGTATGCATGCACACAGTTCTGCCATGTGGCTGCCCTACACAGGTGTTTATTGACAGTTGAAGACCATACCTGGCAGGGTGTGCAGTTCACTGCCTTTGGTCATGGACATGTGGACTGTGCCTGCCAGGGTTCCATGGGCACGCCCTGTACTGGCCTCAAAGTGCTATTTTCACCTGATGATGACAAATGTCCGCTGGAACCAGTTCCCTCCTGGGATTGGCCAGGAACACGTGCTCGTGGCCTGCTGTGGTGTGGTGTGCACAGCACCCCCCCACAGTGTTTGGGCTGGTACTGCCACTACAGGAGCCCCTAGGAGTCCTAGCACATCCATGCTGACTGCCAGCTGTTGGCATTGCTGGCCTACGTCCACGCAGCTATCGCTGCACTCCCACCACACGTTCAAACATGGACAGACCACAGTCAATGAGGGCCATCACCTAACCAGGCCATCTATCCATGAACTCAGTTAATGCACGGATGGCACCAGCCAGTTCACGGGAGTTGTCACTTGTAGATGTGAAAGCAGCCCTCTGCAGCATCAGGCCCTGTCTGCTGTAATGTTGCATACATGCCTGCGCCGCCATGACAGCCTGAAACATGCGCCTGCTGGTACCAGCTGTGTCATGTCTGCCAGAGGCATAGTGACCAGCGGCCCTACCACAAGCACCTTGGGACATCTGCATATGTGGTGCCCTGCCGGACATCTGGCTATGCCTGCTGTGACCAGACACTGTAGGCATGGTTACCACACTTTCCTGTGCACTGCCACCAAATGCCAGCTGTCCCTCCACTATGGCCACTGGTGATGGGGTATGTATAGTCACTGAAACTGTGTGTGGGGTTGGGTGGCTAAAAGGGGGATGTCAAACTATGGCTTTTTTTTTGGCCCCTGACAACCCCACCTGTGCCTCAACAGTACTATCATCATCTTCAGTGTCTGTATGGACACCAACGTCAGATTGCATGCAGGAGGGACCCTGACCCACCTTGTCACCTGTAGGGGAAAACAATAAATGCACTTTAAGACCTGTACAGCATTACATAACAGTACACACATACACACACACACACACACACACACACACACACGCACACCACCGTAATACCTACCTGTCCATGACTTTACAGACAGTCCCACATATATTTCTATGCATTCCTCATTCTGCATCACACTTGGTAACATACACTCATTGATACAACTCATTAACATATCAGTCCTCTAAATGCCTAGACAAGTGATCACAACACAAGACCTGTTATTACATTACCTGCCTGACCTGTGTGTAGTGGTTTTAGATGGCCTCACTGCTGTCATTCAGTGTTTCAATGTTCCCCCTGTGTATGTCCGGACATCATGCACTACTATGTTCACTCCATAATATCACGCACTGGAGTGTCATATGTATGTATTGCTCAATACATGCCAGATATGTTACTCAATCAGCCTATCATGTGACAACTGTAATATATGGATACACTCCCTGGTGTTGACTAATAATTCCCCAATGCATCTGTCGTGCTGCATACGTGGGCTGTCGGTCACCTCTCTGCTGAATGTGATATTAAGGATATACCTGGTGTCAACCTTCCCTCTCAATGCCTGTCCATGATACAGACCCTATCAGCTGTCCTGTGATTACATACATGACAAGTATTCCTGGTGTGTAATGTGGCAGTCCATTTCCATGTACTGCATGATACCAAAGGGAGGTACTGCTGTATGAACAACCCCACAATCACACATCTGCATACATGGCCACCCACACAAACACACACATGCACACACGCATCCTACATGGATCAACCTCCCTCCACTTCACCAGAGTGACCCTACAAACAAACTAACTACCCACCAGGTTGAACACACACATACATACAGGTGAGGTTGCACAATAATAGTACACACAGTCCTTTCCTTTAGCCATCTGTGAACATGCATAACATATGGTACACAACAGCATGCAGTGCAGCTATAGTCAATCCATGCTAGCAACAGTATACATATGTGGGATGCATGTGCTGTGTCACTAGGTGATGCCCCTTCCCTTGGATACCACTGTACCCATGTACACGATATTGCTGTGCACCTGTTCTGCACCCTGTCAATTATGTCAGCTTTAATGATCACAGCCCTTATGTTTTTCAACAACACATACCTGGGATGATATGTGGACAGATGTCATTTGTGAATGCCTGATGTCTGATTTACAGCTCTCAACATCAGTGGACCATGTATGACCGATCCAATATTATTACACTGACAACCATCAGAGCATACCATGGCTATGGGGGGGTGTACACACCCTTATTGATATGACACACCCTTCCTTGATCTCCCATGGGACCACATCACAGCATATCTTAACAGTACATGAGCCCAATATGTGACATATGTCCTGTACTGTCACATGCAGTGTCTACGGAATGTGTTAGGTGTGCGGATGCTGACCGTGATGCATACACTCCATGTGGGCATATGTGTGCACACCCTTATCATGACTGTTTGTTGCACCTATTGTTATGTGTACTACAGCAGTCACTACTCCTGGAAGGGGTATACTAGTATGGGCCATCTGCATTTGCCAGTGTATGTTCAGTCTGCCCTACGCATGTCTCCCTAATCTGCATGATTGCAAGGTCTACTCATGTGCACATCCCTTGGTGTTCACATACTACCGTCACTATTGCTTTGGGGGTAGGGTTACACCTGCCACAGTTCCTGAACCTGACTATGTGCAGATACAGCCATTCTTAGCATCCTTAGGATCCCTGCTGCAGTGCATTGGTGTGTCATGTTGATATCCCCCCACCTGCAGCCTTTTTGCAGATGCTTGACAAGTAAGGCCTACACATGTGTCACTTTGCAGTGTCCCATACACTGAATACCACATGTTACAGCCTAGTCCCAGCTGATAATGTGGACCACAGTAATAACTTATGCCATTGTGTAACTCTGCAACAGTTGCCATTGTCCTACAGGTATATACACTGGTGTTGCACTGTATATGGGTGTTGTTCCAAACATGTCCCTACTGTAGGCCATGTCTCCCACCATTATTTTACTCTCTGTGGACACATTCCGCAATGACAGGATGTTAGTTATCTTGCAGGTGTCTGACATACCATTCCAATACCCCATCATGGTCACCACTGTGATGCCGTGCTTTTAAAAGCAACAATACGTGCATATGTACAGCATGCATTCTGGGTAGGTGTGTTAGATGTGTGCATGGTATACACCATAGCCATTACATGCCTGGTGTATTGGCAAGCATCTACATAAACCATACTCACCAGCTACAGGCTGCTGCCTTGGTGGTATACTGGAGAGACCTACATAAGAGGGTGAGAGATGCAAAGTCAGTGGCCACACTTGTGGCATTGCTACAGGGTGGGTGCAGCATTACAATACATCAACAGTGCATGTCCACAATACTACCACATATGCACATCTGTTTATCACTACTATGCAGCAAGAAACTATATCTATGACATGTCAGATATGCATGATCTACCTGTACAGATGTAGATGTATACTCAACAGTGGTCTACTGACGTGCCCTGTGGCCTTACCTGCATACTCTTTGGCCGGTGTCTGTGTACCACCCACATCCACAAAGGTGTCCGGCGGTTGGTGGCTATGTGGACTAGCAGGTGCCACGAGGCTGGCTAGGAGCTCCTCCACACATGTTGGGGGGAAGGATGGCATGCTCCCCCCAGAGAGGTGATCCACCCAGACTGCAGTAGCATATCGACGGGCATTGCAAAGCAGGCCAGAACAATGATACCGGACCTTCTTATAACTGCGGTTGTGCAGTCCTAACATCATTGACCCTGTGGACTAGGTCATTCCACATGACAGTTAACTCCTGCTGATCATGGGCGACCCAGCCAAACAAGACAGGGTAGTGCTGTATGAGGTGGTTCACCACAATGTCATTCTCAGCTGTGGAGTACACCAGAAGCCTTCAGTGGGACTTCTTGCCTGAAAGACATAAAGATGGACACAGATGTGAGCAAGTCATGCAGCAAGGTTACCACAGTTCTTAATACACATCACTGTCACCCCCCCACCATATCAGTGACAACAAACTGTACACACAACTCAATAGGTATGGCTACAGCATACCTACCAGTGGGGCAGCTATTGTATTGTACCACACTTTTTGCAATGTGTTTGTAGCCATTTTCCCTGTGTGGACACTATCATTGCTGGCCTGCTACAGACTATTCACCTGCATGCCATTGTCAGGGCCACTATGGTTCCATATATGCATATGGTATGCTTGCTTTATGGTTGCTGCACATCTGACATTCTGTGTTATTGGGGTTATCTATGCATGTTGTTGGACATGTTCCAGGATTGTGTAGACTATTACTACTGACATATGTTCTATAACAGTGACACAATAGCATATATATGTACTATTGGTCATCAGAACCACCTCTCCAAACTCATCTGCCCATGTTACCTGAGGCCTCCTCATCTACTGGTCCAGCAATACCTTTAGGTGGAACCAACTCAGGGGATGTTGTCACCCCCAAGGGCGCACACAGACATGATCTTGTCCCCCGAGGTCAGGTCCAGGGTCTGTTCCATAACGGGACCCACAGACACTTGTGGGATATACCACATCACCTTGAGGCACCCAGTACACATTCACAGGGCCCACATGCTCCTCCTGCTCAGCCTCCAGGCCAGGCACCTTTGGGACGTGGACTACTGTTGTGAGTAGCAGTGGGTGAGGGGCTTGTTCCCATTGTGTCCATATTGGGGCCCATGGGGCATCCACATCACAGACCATACACACCATCCAGGGTGTTTACCCACCCCTGTAGACTGTCATCTATGTCTTCCAACCCTGACTACCTCCACAACTATACTTGCCATACTTCCCCATATTCCCATTCCATACTTCACAGATAAGGGCAATGTGGTCCCAACAAAGGGTTCACATGTGACATACCTGTCCATGTTGCATACACAAAGCTGTAGATATCTCTGTGCATTGCTATGTGTGCTGTTCCCTCGCACATAGCATGCAGCACTGTGGTGGTAATATAGGGGACATGTATTTACATACATATATGTTTGTTTGTGTGTTATATATATGTAGATGTGTGCATATAGGTATATATCTATATATGTGTAGATATATATGATGTTGTATATATGTGTTTATATATATATATATATATATATATATATATATATATATATATATATATATAGCGTGTGTGTACACATGGGTATCTGTATATTCGTTGACATACATATATATACATATATATATATATATATATATATATATATATATATATATATATATATAATGTGTGTGTGTGTGTGTGTGTGTGTGTGTGTGTGTGTGTGTGTGTGTGTGTGTGTGTATAGATCTATTTATATATAAATATATATATATATATATATATATATATATATATATACACACACACACACACACACATATATATATATATATAAAGATAAATATATATATATATATATATATATATATATATATATATATATATATATATATACACATATGCATTAGTAAATGATATATTTATCACTATGCATTTCTTAGAAGTATACTGATGGCATGAGCATGTCTGTTAGGGCATTTCACTTTCTCAGATGCACACCCTTATTAAGTGTCATCGCAAGTGCTAATGTTACAACTGTTTTTAGCTATACATTCTTTTATTACTATTTCCATGAAATGTAAATGTCCTATATTGTCAATGACACAAGCCGTGTTAGCCTTCTATGATAGACCATACTTTGATATACACCTCTAGGCGAGTGCTGGCCACAGGTAGACATGACTTGCAGTAGCTTAAAATGGAAAGTTCTGTGTTGTATCTGTACACATGTTTAAGGGACAGTTTATCTGATAGTACTTTTAGCATTTCACTGATGGTTTGTTAGTTAAATGTGTCATTTGCCTGTTCTTTTGGGGGTGGGGAGCAAAGCTGCATTTCTGTTTTGCCACAAAAAAGATTTTTTGATATGTTACTCTCCTTGCTTTGGCTCCAACCTTGCTGTGTGTATGATTGTAGTATGTTACAACCACACAATTCTTTTTTTATATTTGAATATCTTGACTGTTTTATCTTTCTCCAGTGGGTAATAGTGAAATGCTACCTTTTATGTGTCATATCAAAACAGGACTTTTAGTTATGTCATACTTATGTGTATTATCCTTCTGTTGAGTTTTACAATGCTTAGGACTATGGCACCCAGACATCCTAATCCCTAAACACCCCCACCTTCAGGGACCCTGAGAATGATGTCATTGTGGAAGCTTTAGGAGACATGGTGCCTTTCTGCTTGAGAGGGGATTTGGAGATATCTCAGGCAGAATGCAAACTTGGCAGCTGATAGCTGCTAATGTGAGCACAGTAGACAGCCACAGCAGGACATATGATCAGGTGCGCTATAGGGCCAGCTATATACTGACATGATTTCATCTGCATGGAGGAGAGCAGCTGCAGTGACCTGAGAATGGATGGGTATGGGGGTTGGGCCTGCTATAGATTCACCACTAACAGCAAATTAAGTGGTCCGGTGATCCAGACAGCTCACTGGAAAGTGCAGAACAGCATGTGGTTGATGTTGGTGCTTCTGTTTCAGGAAGAGCAGGTATGTCCCAGTAGGAGTTTCCCAGGTAGGCTTATCTATCTCAATTGTTAAATACTTATTGTACAGTAAAATATTGACAGTAATACTTAAGCTTTGTTTAACATTAAAATCGTTTGGTGAGGGGAGAATAGTTGTAGAATGATACAGTTAACAACACATTCTGTCTGATTACACATGGGCTTAAGGTGGACTTGTCATCCAAGTTCTTGTTAAAAGTATCGATAATGGACATATAAAGGCCAAAAAGTTTTAACCCCCCTGTGTTACTGTTAATTGTGATGATGGCATCCTTACCTTTTGCTTAACTTCTTCCAAGGCCATTGTCTGTGGGAATCATAGCATCATCTGCACATGGTAAGCCAAATATATATTTTTCGTAGTGAAGAGCAGTTCAAAGAAATATTTATTTTATCCATATATGTGATGTGGGTGTCAGGACTGTTGTGTGTATTGGTGTATAGTCTGTAGTACTGGCACCACCATTAACGTGTTAGCATACATTTGGCTATAGTGGTGTAGCTATTAATTTCTTTTCTGTGTTTGTTGCTTATTATCACAGGTGACACTGACAGTGGAAGTGCAGGACTGTTACCACCGCATCTCAGAGTACTGGTGAATATAACACTGAGGTTGACATTCAGCCATCCCCTGTAATTCCATCAGACACAGCCTATAGAACAATACCCACTCATTCTAGTGAGCCCTCAGATATTGGACGGGTGGAGGGTGAGACAGTTGATCAGGAAAGTGTGGTTACTGTTGCTTCAGTGCCTGTAGACTCTGGCTGTAGCCAAGTGTGGGTGAGGGGCCATGCAGGAGGATTGCTAGTAATGCTTGAAGGAGGCCTGTTCTCCATCCTTCACCTGATCCAGATGTGTCTCCCTGTGCCACTTTACATATGTTTAGAGCCATCATGGAACTGCAGGCATGTTCTTATAGGTCCTCCAGAGAAATGCTTAGGGTTGTGGATGTGGCACAGGATGATATGCATGACTGCCTCAACAATGTTGACGATTCAAAGTATCGGATGAATGATACATTGGAATGAGTGGTGTCTGTGATGGAACGTCTGCTGGGAGGGGGACAGCATACTCGTGGGTGTATTTTAGCCACATTTTCTGTTGTTACCCAACTTAGCCTCACCAAATCACACTCCTATAGTGGCACTACTTCCACTGCTCCATCAGTGGTTGAGGTGTCCACACCCAGATGTGACAGGCCATGGGGTAATAGTCCTGGGCATCCTCATGAAGGGAGCTCATCTCAGCAGACATCAGCCACATTCAATTAGCAGCAGTGCACCTGGCCATGAATGTGCTAGTGCAACTCATGGCAGAGTCAGTTCTCGTGAACGGGTACTACAATGATGACATGCCACCTCTACCATGCACAGCTCACACGTGCCAACATACTAAGATGTAGAGCTAACAGAGAGCTTGGCTATGTTCCTGCAGACATTCACGCACCAATTTCACCTGGAGGACCCACACAGACACACAGCCACAACAGTTACATGGTTCAGCCATGAACCTTAAAGCTCATTTTGTCTCACTGGCCATTTGTTGCACTTTATCCAAATGTCTGCCTGCTTCTCTTTCTTACACCCACACACTCAACAACATTTTGTATCAGCCTAGGCTTCTTGCCCCCCCCCCCCCCACACACACACACAACACCCTGTGCAAGTGATGATAACTGTGCCATATCCTTGTTGTCTATATTTTGGATACAGGAATATACAACATGTGTGCCTGATGTTTAGGGTGCATAGCTTAGTTATTAGTATATCTACATTTGTATTGTTGTTTTGCTAACTGTACTTTGGACATATTTTGGTCTTAGAAAGTTAGACAGTTTGCATCAGTATTTTGAATAATCTTCTAAGGGTTGTGAAGTCTAAAACTGAAATGTGTCTCATTACTTTCTAACTTCTCTCTTTAATGATTTTCCAGTACAAAAGTATGATTCCAAACTAAGAACGTTTGGTGACCATCTTACTTTTGAGAGGTATGAATGTGTGAATCTTTGATGCCTGAGGCCTACTACTTGATAGAGGACACATGTAGTCACATAAGCCTTTGCTGTCACAAGTTAAAGTCATTCTTGTACAAATCATCCACCTTTTACTTGCTTACATTACAAAGTAACAACATGCAAGGATATGCCATTCATTCATATTATTGCACAATACACTCCATGTTCAACACTTACCTTGTAAATCCAGCATTTGCAACAGTTTTCACTCAGGGCCGACTGTCTGATGCTAGCAGTACACAGCCATTACATAGGTTCATAGGTTCATAGGTAGGTACTAGGCTATTGGCCCTAGGGCCTATATAAGCCTAGCCAAAAAATGTACCCTGGCTTTCGCCACCCAAGAAAATTATTTTCCTGTGTCCCTGTCGAGCAAAGCCACAGAAGTGATCCCTGGGGTGAATTTCCCATTTCCCATCCAATCATCAAGATTTTTCTTGAAGAGTGCTAATGAGGAGCTTTGTTTGACATAGATAGGTAGTCTGTTCCAGAGTATGGGAAGTCTCTGGGACAGGAATCTATCCCTCCAGCATATTCTGTTTATTGTGGTGACAAGGTTTAGGTCCCTAGAGCGTGTAGCTCAGAAGGATTGGGATTTCTTTAAGTGGAGCATGTCCAACAGCTCTGGGTTTGACATAGCTTTGTATGTTAAGCAGAGATCGCCCCTGAGTAGGCGATATGCGATGGAGTAAAGCTGTAGTTTTTTGAGATGGTCTGCGTAGGGCATCTGTTTGAGGCCAGTAATCCTCTTTGTGAGGTATTTCTGTGGTCTTTCCAGTTGTTGTAGATGTCTTGTGAGGTACATACCAAAAGGGGCATTGTACTCTATAATGGGTCTAATGAGTGATGAGTAGAGGGGAATTGGATGAGAATCCTTTTGTGATGAGATGAGCCACATAGAAGGATTTCCTGACCACTATGGCGATGTGATTATCAAAGGAGAGACTACTGTCCACCTGTGTCCCAAGGTCTCTAATCACATTTTTGGCATTAAGGAAACTACCAGCTATGTGGTAGTTCATGGGTACAGAGTTTTTACCAAAGGGGATGACAATACACTTTTTGGTATTGAGCTTCAGGCCATGGCTTTGACACCAGGTATCTGTCTCAGTGAGGCCCTTTTGTAGTTTGTCCACATCGTTAGGAGTTTTGATTATGGCTCCTAGTTTGCAGTCATCTGCAAACTTTGTTAGCCAAAGACCTTCTGTGTTAGCCTGCACTTCAGAGAAGTAGATACCAAACAGGAGAGGACCCAGGACTGAACCCTGTGGTACTCCACTTGTCAC
Organism: Protopterus annectens; assembly: GCF_019279795.1. Lineage (NCBI taxonomy): Eukaryota > Metazoa > Chordata > Ceratodontiformes > Protopteridae > Protopterus > Protopterus annectens. The sequence continues at coordinate 1,673,969,106 of NC_056743.1, forward strand.
TGGTCTGAAGTCAGATTTGGAATCCGCTACTTTCACAGTGTGGGTTCTGTCCATGAGCCAGTTGGCAACCCATCTTGTGACATAGGGATTTATACCTAGTTTAGTGAGCTTATCTATAATTCCAGAGTGGGGGATTGTGTCGAAAGCCTTGGCGAGATCTAGATAAGCTGTGTGAACCATTTTACCCTCATCTATGGCTGTGGTGACTGCTTCAAAGAAGTCAATCAGGTTTAGGAGACATGATCTGCCTTTTACAAATCCAAACTGGGTAGGGTCCAGAGTTTGGAGATTACCAATGTCTTTGTTTATGAGTTCCATGATGATACATTCCATGGCCTTACAGACCAGGCTCGTCAGGATAATGGGGCAGTAGTTTCCGGGGTCCATAGTGGCTCCACCTTTGTGGAGTGGGAAAACCATTGTGGTGCACCATTCAGTGGGTACAAAGCCTGAGGTGAGGCTATGATTGAATATGGTACTTAGGTAGGGTGCCAGTTCATTCTGTAGTTTGTGTAGAATGCCGCCTGGGATAATGTCAGGTCCCATGGATGCTGTGTTCTTGGCTTTGGAGAGTGTGTTTTTTACCTGTGCAGCCATGATTATAGGAACTCTGCATTCTTCCGGTATAGAGATGGGCCCTCTAGGGGGTGAGAGGGGGGTAAAGTTAGCACTGAACCTATCTGCTAGGATGTTGGCAATATCAGTTGGTTCTGTATATTTAGAGCCATTGTGCTGTAACTCAGAGCAGATCTGAGTGTTCCCATAGAGATTCTTCACATAGCTATAGAATACTTTGTGGTTGTCTTTAGAGTCAGTGGTAATTTTGTTTTCGTACCTAGCTTTGGAGGATTTTATGAGGGATCTCAGCTTCTTACTGAGGTTGACCAGGGAGTTCCTCCAGTCATGGGATTTTACTCTTTTTTGCAACAATTTCTTTCTTCTGTTGTTGAGTTTGTTTATGGCAGAGGACCAGCAGACTGGCTTCCTTTTTTTGGAGGATAACATCTTGGTTCTATTAGGGATAGCATGATCCATGCACTCGTGTAAGTGCTTATAAAGTGCATTTGTGTAGGATTCAGCAGTCATACCTCTATTGTCCATCTGCATGGGTGTCTTGAAGTTTGCCACTTCTGTCTTAAGAAGTGTGAAGTTGGCTTTGGAGAAGTTTTTTACGATGGTTTCCCTAATTGGGGGTGGGAGTGGGATGTGGATGTCTAGGCTGATTAGCTTGTGGTCGGATCTGACCAACGAGGAATTGACCTCTGGTGTGGAACACTGGTTTTCCATGTTGGTAATGACCAGGTCTAGGATATTGCTGCCCCGGGGGGGGGGGTGAATAAGTTGATCTAAGGCATTGGAATTTATGAATTCTAGAAAACGTTGAGCAAAAGAGTTGGTACATGAGTAGTTTTTCCAGTTAATGGTGGGGTAGTTGAAATCGCCCATTATTAGGGTGTTGGGTTGTACCCTAATACTTTCCAGTGTATCAAGAAATGAGGAGTGGGAATCCTGGGGCATGGTGGGGGGTCTGTTGCAAGCTACAATTTGGATTACGCTCTTGCCCAGAGTTAGTTGCACTTGAATAATCTCGGATGCATTATACTGTACAACTAGCCTGGAGGTGTGGATATCGTTAATAAATATGGACATGCCTCCACCTTTAGTGCTTCATTCTGGGTTAGTTGGCCGTAAGGTGTGGTATGAATTGTAGCCTGGTAATGCAGGGGTGCTCTCTGGAGCTTTGAACCAGGTCTCTGTCACTGAACAGATGTCAATGTTCTCCAATTTAAGGAGTGCCTCGAGTGAGTGCATTTTGAGGTTTAGACTTCTAGCACTGAGTAGCATTAACCTCAGATTTTGCTTGCTTGTACCTGTTACGGTGGTGACTTTGTCATTTGAACTTTGCCTAAAAAAGGCACTATAGGGGTGGCAAGAGCCTTAGCCAGTATCCGGAATCCTAAGGGCGACAGGTGCAGGCTGTCTCTGGCAAAACATCGTGGTCTGTCGATCATGTCATCCCAGGCAGACAAATACTGGATCCCCTTAGAATGACACCAGAAGCTTAGCCAATTGTTGAAGTCAATCATTTTGTCCTTGTACTGTAGTATCATTCTGAGTGATGGCAGGATGCTACTCAGGGTTAGGGTCATACCTGCCTGGGATACAAGATCGGAGAGCTCCTCCATGTCTCTTTTCATGTAGTCCAGGAAGGTACATCTCAGGTCATTCACAACAACATGGACAATGACAGTGTCATATTTGTACTTATTGTGGAGTGACCTGAGTGCGTGCATTATGTGGCTGATCCTGGCACCTGGCAGGCAGCTGACAGTAACTTTCCCCTCGTTTAGTCTAGTGAGTGGAACATCAGTGTGCCTGACTAAAGAGTCACCTATGACTAGAGTGTTGGGTACGTTGTTATGCCTTATGGGCTGTGGTTGAGTGGCACACTGAGTTTTGTGGGCTATGTGTCATTTGGGTTGTGTTGGGGGTGGAGTTTGCTTGTTTTTATGCTTTGGATGTCCCTGATGCTTGGGCAGGTTTTTATTGAGAGCCTCCCCGAATGTAAGTGTGTGTTTTTTGTTTCTATGTGTGTGTTTTGGTGGTGTAGGTTTTGAGGGACTATGTGATAAGTAAGTACCTATGTAGGTAAAGGATGTAATCATTGCCTGGCATCAATGTTACTACATATATGTGTGTAGAATGAGGGCTTTAGCCCCTCAGGTGGTGTGTGAATGTGCTATGTGCTGTCATTTAGCCAGTATGGAGACACAGTTTGAGCATGCCTACATCTGCCTACACCCACAGCAGCTACTCATTCTCCCTCAGACCCCTCACCTGCAGGTGGCTGTGGTGTCTTGCCAATGGTGGTGCAATGTCTGCCCCTTTCCCTTGTCAATCCTGCTGAAGCTGCTTTCTCAGGATGATGTTGACTCTATAGCATGGCACAGATGATGAATATTTCAGTACATGTACATGGATTGTACTGCAGGGCACCACAAGATGTATCTAGGCACCGGAACCATTACTTCAGCAGACCAAACACATGTTTATAGTGCCTCATTATGGTGTAAAGCAGGTGTGCCTGCATTTCTGATAGGAATCATCACCCACAGTTCCAGTGCATAACCTGTGTTCCCCAGTATGTGAACCTTTGGGATATCACACATAGCAAACATTTTATTTATACTTAGGTTCATAGGTTCATATTTATTTATTTTACATTTGTTTACTGGGAGTGTTTGACTGAGCCAAGCTGGGCCATTTTCAGCGGAGGCCCGGGGAGAAAAGCTCCAAATTACATAGTAAAACATTAGGTAGATACAATTGAATTGAGTGAACAAGACAACAGTAGAGTTCCAAGTTACATAGTGAAACAGTAAATATGATAAAAAGTAATACAATTGAAATGGCTAAAAAAGACAAGAATAGTGCACAACCAGTGAAATAAGATAAAGTCCATGATATAATGAGTTTTAAAGGACAACAATGGGATATTCAAGCAGATTGCTCAACTTGCTGCCTCTTTTAGTCCCTGTTAGTTGATACAGCCTCAAAAAAAATCAGAATTGCAGCTTTAAAAATTAATCCACTCAACTATTTTACTTCTTAGGCTTGCTAGCTTTCCGTACTGTTTTACTTTCACTTTGAAAACCAAGTTGAAAATCATCCAGCTGGCTCTTAAATGAAGATGCCACATCTGCCAGAGCTCTTGCTGTAGTTAAAGGGATGTTTCCTCCCCCAAAGTGAGGTAATCACTGCCTTATTTGCATGCTCTGTAGAAGAGCCAGTGGACCTCCCACATTGTGATGTCAGAGCTGTCTTGCCCAGCCCACTCTTAACCTAATAAAACTAGCTAGTGCTATGTGGAACTACTTTTTATTGTAAGTGTATCCCGTCAAGTGCATTTGTTGGAGGGACTTCTGGAAAGTTTGGATTGCCTGCATCTTCTCCTGCATTTTTGTACTTCATTGGTAAGGTAAGTCTTAAGAGACCCTGTTTGAATGCATTCCTAGCCATGAAATTTAGGGATCCCGAGTTTCTCAGTGCATAGTGATATAGTTTATGCTTTCTGTTTGTGAGGGTACCTACCAAGTGCTTCAATATTATATGCTGCTGCCAACTTTTTATAGCTTAGCCTAGTTCTTTTGTGTTTGTTTGCTGCTGCTGGGTTACATTGATGATTATCTGTTACTGCTGCTGCTCGGTTCTGTTTTGTATCTAATACTGGCGTCTCCATTCTCAAATTGACGTGTGTTTGTGTGTGTGAATGCTGCCTTCTGGTTTCCCACGTCCCATGCTGCGAATGCTGCATTGAAAGTAGTCTTGCCGATTTCTTCCTGTTGGTTTCTGATGGTCAGAATAATCACATTTCTTTTTAATATATAGATGTATTTTCCTCTAATATTATGTGCTGCCCATTGCCTTAAAGGTAGAGTTCATGCTTTCTGTTTATGTGGTGCCATGTGCATCACTATTGTAGGATGCTGCAGAGTTTCAACACTAGCCTTGCTTTTTTGGACCATGTATTGCTGCTGTTGGGTTATATAGATGCCCTGGCTATTCATTACTGCTGCTGCTCATTTCTTTTTGTCTAATGCCATTTTTTGGTGATATTGCTGGCATCTTATTAACCCTCAATTCGGCATTTGCTTGTCTGTGTGTGTGCGAATGCTACCTTCTGTTTCCCATCCTGCTGACTTAATGCCCATTTGTACTGTTTATTTTGTGTGATGCTCGTTAGTGTTTCATGCAGCTGTTCACAATGTTTGAACGAGTTTGACTGCAATTCTGACTTTCTCTCTCGTATGTATCATGCTGCATATTTACATGCCCTTGTTTTGTTGTATATGCACGAATGCTGCAGGCCATGTGTGTGTGTGTGTGTGTGTGTGTGTGTGTGTGTGTGTGTGTGTGTGTGTGTGTGTGTGTGTGTGTGTGTGTGTGTGTGTGTGTGCGTGTGTGTGTGTGTGCACGCGTGTGTGTGTGTGTGTGTGTGTGTGTGTGTGTGTGTGTGTGTGTGTGTGTGTGTGTGTGTGTGTGTGTGTGTGTGTGTGTGTCTGAGTGCCTAGTTTGTGTGAATGCAATAAAATGTTGTATGGGGAAGTGCATGTGTGCTTCTGTAGGTGGAAGGTGACTACAGGCTATGATGCAAGAACAGGGACATATTTGTACAACAAAATAGTAGCAATTTGCTTCTTGGCTTGAGGGTTAGTATGAGACATTTGGCATTTTTATGTAGATCTAGCAATAGCCTTTTTATTTCAAGTGTGGGCTTGAAGAGCTCTGCATTGCTAAATTCACAGGCCATTTGTTTTTGGGCAGGATATCACTTATTTCATTTTGCAGTAGTGATTTTATCTGCTGTTGCAAAGCAAACGTGTGTGTGTGTGTGTGTGTGTGTGTGTGTGTGTGTGTGTGTGTGTGTATGCAAGGAAGGGGCAAGTATATGTGTGTGTGAATGCAAGCAAGGGGCAAGTGTGTGTGTGAATGCAAGCATGGGGCAAGTGTGTGTGTGTGTGTGTGTGTGTGTGTGTGTGTGTGTGTGTGTGTGTGTGTGTGTGTGTGTGTGTGAGTGTGTGTGTGTGTGTGTGTGTGTGTGTGTGAGTGTGTGTGTGTGTGTGTGTGTGTGTGTGTGTGTGTGTGTGTGTGTGTGTGTGTGCGTGTTCATGTGTGTGTGTGTGTGTGTATGTGTGTGAGTGTGTGTGTGTTTATAGTGTATCATTTGTTAGCTATTTAACCAAACAGGAAGGAAAATTAGTGGGAGTTTGATGCTTTGCAAAGCAATGATTATTTCCTGTGCTATGGAGCTTGGTTCTAAATTTGACAGGGGTGTAACAAAAAAAAGTCTCCCATTGTAAGGAAGGAAAGGCTGACAAGAAAACAGTACATTAGTCTGGTCACCTACTGTGAGCTGTCAATCACATGCAGATAATAGGTCAAATTACCCTTAGCTCTTTGACAGCTAGGGAAGGTAGGTGTGAAGGGGGAGGGGAGATACCTTAAGAACTAGATTTCAGCCTTCACAAAAGAAATCAAGTTAGCATTACTAAGAAAAAAAGAGCAATAAAATGCACTTTTCAATTCTGTTGCACTGCTTGTGTTTGAAGTAGTCATTGAAAAAGGATAACATTTTAACCAAAAGTAGGTAACTATAACAGCAATGAAAGACTGTAAAATCAGTGCACTGACAGGAGCTTTAGGGAAAAAGTGGCAGACAATGCATTTCTTTGGAGACAAGCAATGTATTCTGAGATACTTAGAGGCAGACTAAACAATTAGAATCATTTCAAGATGCTAGAGCCCATGTGGTCAGAGTTAGAAATTGCATATAAAAATATCTAAAAAAGCTCTACATAGTCCCAGAGTGGTGTTAACATGCAGAAAACACCAAACCATGATGAAATAAACATGTTTTTTGAGTCTGTGGGTGCGGTTCTCCTTTAAGTATTGTGTGTTGAGTTCATGACATAAGAACAATCTGCTAATATCTTTCTAATTTGGGGTGGAAGCCTCACTAAATAAACAATTACAATGGAGATACAACATAATAAGTTAGTATTAGGAGTGAGTAAAGGATACAAATAGATAAAGAAGTGGCTTAGGGAGAAATATTATAGGATACAAGGTGTTAAAAGTAATGTAGCAATTTCCACCTCATACAGATTGTGATTAATGAAACATCTGATACAGTTGGGAGGTGTGCCAGATATGTGAGTCAAGGTAACTGCCAGGGTTGCCAGCACACACATTCAAGATGATTCCCTTGGCATTACACATGATGGCAGTTCAGAGTGGAAACCCTTTCTATTTATGTAGAGCCTTCTGTGTTCCCCAGGTGGTGCCTTAGTTTCTATATGTGTGCAATCTATGGTACCGATTACTTCAGGGTAGTATGCTACAGGGCAGAACTCCTCATATTTGTGTCCCTGTCTTCAGGAGTATGGGGAAATATATGTGGTCACTGGCAAGTTACAGCATAGCATTGAAGCATTGATGGAGGATCCTGGATGCTGATGCCTTTGACACCTCCAGCATGTCCCCTGTTGGCCTCTGAAAGGTTCCTGTAGCTAAAATTCTAAGTGCTACACATACCTTTGTCTCCACTGGTATGATTTCTCCTCAATTTGTCCTGAGTCTGAGCTGAGGATGACAGAGTTTGCAGAGTTCCTATAGTGTGTCTCTATCCACCCCATAGTGCTCTACAATTTCCACCTCATGCAGATTGTGATTAGTTAAATGGGATCTGAAAACTCTTCTCCTTCTTGACTATGGTCTATTCACAGCAGCAGCAGCAGCAGCAACATAGACTTCAGCCTGTTGTACATAGACATGAATTAAAGCAACAGCAGCCCCTGACATTATTTCTGTGTAGACTCCTTTCGATGGCTATATTCCAGTAGGTTTTGGAATTTGCAGTGAAAGCAAGCACTGAGTCTCCATGATTACTTTATAGCTTGTTGACTAGTTCCTCTATCTTAGATTGGTTGATTAGCATACAATTAAGCTGATTATGTTGGAATTAGCGTGCCACAGTGTTTACTGTGGCTACACATCTTGTGGAGCTGCTTACTGAATGCAAAACAGTGCACTACTGTGTGTGCATCTTAATGAACCGTGTAGGGTTTATTGAATCTGCCTGTATGTTCTAAATCAGACCTAGCATTGATCTTCTGCTGAATGATAGTCACGGCTTTTTTCTCACTGTTGATAGTTTTTTTCTCTAGGTAGCTTCCCCTCACACTCCTGCCCTCATCTACTTATGATCAAATAAATTGTCAAATAAATTGTTGTCATTAAACTTACTTAGTCTCATCCCATGCCCTTTAAATTCTGTAACAACTGTTTTTGTAGGCTGTTGTAAAATACTTCGATGAAGGCCAGTAACTACTCAATATCCAAAGGGTAGCTTTTGTCTGCTACAGTGCCTACCATTTGTAGAACTGGCTCAAGCTGGATTGGCGTGACCTCTGTTGTATGCATTAGTTCTTTTCCCCCCGTTTGAAGAGAATTAGTATTTAGGACATTATCCTGTTCCTCCTTCATAAACTTTTGTACATCTTTCCCTGAGACAGAAATATCTATCACAGCTGTAACTCCAATACTGAGTTAAGTTTTTTGCCTTACAGCTTCTGGGTCCTGGGGTAATTCCTGGCCTCTGGTTGCTGTATTTATGGAGTCTGCATCAATCCATCTATATGTATTTTATCTAGTTAATTAGATCTATCCTACTGCACACAAAACATGGTAGTTGGTTGCCAATTTAGAAATGCCATATTATATTGCATTTGTCCTTTATGACCTACTTGAACAAGTAGGAAACAGTGGGAAAAGTATCAGTTTACTTATATGACTAAAAGCAAATAAACAGTATCAAGACCCACGTGTAATTCCTTTCTAAACTCACTCTTATGCAAGAGAATTACAGTCAACCTTTGAGAGTCACAACAGACTCTAAGAACTCACTGCACAGTTTAGTCAGTCTTTCATTAATGTGTTTTGTCAACTCCTTTAGCACCCCTCCTCCCTATATTGATCACCCTGGCTATATGTTTTAAGTTACCAAACCCATCTCTTTTCTACTTCATCCCTGCCACTTTTCCATCTTTCCATTTACTGCAGTCCATATTTGCCCATGTTTTCATTTTAGAACATTACATCTTTTTCTCCTATAAATATCACATCAAATGCTTTTTCTAACTCCCCGTTCACTGTTCACAGTATATGAATAATTAATTTTGCTGTTATAAAATCTCCTTCATTCAGGCCACACTTCCATGTTGTTCCTTTTTTCCTGGTATACTTAAACTCCTCCGCATACTTACAAATTGCTCATTCACTATTATCCATACCTGCACTTTAGCATGATCACGTGTCTCTTCATCTCATAATTTCTCATCTTCTTCCACTACAAGAAATAATTCCATCCTTAATGCAAGTGCCACAGCTCATTTATTGTTAAAATGTACTGCCAGCCCTTCATAATGTATTTGTCTCTGCACCTCCTGGGATCACAATTAAAGGCACTGGACAGTAGATGTGATTGTCATAATAGCTAGAATTTCATTGGGAACAAAATATATATCAATCCCAAGAATGTAATATGTGGAAATATTCCCCCTGTACCAAGACAAAGATATTGCAGAGTTAGTAACTATAAATAGCTGGGGAATGAGGATTTAACCCCTTTATGGGGGTACAGGAAGGCTTCAACCCCCTGTAAAATACTGTAATAGTGTAATAGCAAGTTTTGAAATGTACTCTGTTCTTTTAGAACTACACTTTAACCTCAAAGCATCAGGGCTTGATTATTGCATCTGACAATTCCAATGGATAGTCATGCATAGTATTGGTCCTTGCTTCCTCTTCCAGCCTGAAATCTAGGGACCCCAACCACACTACAGTATTATCGTTACCTATTAGTTGTCTCATCTGTACACCAATCAGCTATTAGCAGGGCTGAAGACTAGGGTAATGATGTTCTATTTTTTGCATTCCAGATCTTGCATTCTGCTGGAATCTGATTTCCATATGACCTTTTAAGTTTTCTTTACCTCACAAACCTAGACATAGAAACTTCAGTAAAAAAATCACAGATATTCCATTGTGTATGGTGTGCCATAACCCGGAGGACTGAGACACTGTGAAGTACTGCATGGGAAGTCAAAATCATTTTGTGGCTGTAACCAGAAACATCTGGAATGTATGCACTTAATCTGGCAGTAGTATCCATGTAGATGTAGCCAGGAACAAATTTTTACAGCAGCAACAGGAATTCAAACAATGCCAGCCTGCACCAAGTAGCATCAGTACCATAGTACAATAGATGACAAAGCTCTCACATTGTATTTCTGTTCTTCAGTGTCCATGCACAAGTAACATTAAAAAACAGCTCACCTTAAATATGTGTAAAAATGAAATCACTAGCCTACTGGAAAGGAAGCAAATAAAAAAAAAAACAAAGCATCCATCTAAATTAGTTTAAGCAGTAAAACAATTTCTGGCTTCAGTAAACAAAATAAAAAAGTCAAGCAGAAAAGCAAGATCCCTTAGATTTTTAAGATAACACTCCAGCTGTCTGCACTTATTTCGTAAATATTAATTTACAGCAATTGCAGGAAACTGATATGAACAGATAGTGCACTTTATGTTAGCGAAAGGAAATGGAGCTTAATTAATTCTACTCCAGTTTCCAATTATATTCATATTTTCTGTCATGTTTTTGAAAAAAAATGCACATAACAATTCAAGTTATAAAAAAAATGACAGTACTTAAAATGAACAGAACCGGTATTGATCACTCAGTCAGTACACTACTTTTACTATTGAATCTGTTAGTCAACATATTAGGCAATATTCAGAAAGGTCTGGAAGAAAGGATTAACTTTGCATCTGTGTTCCAGTGCACAGATTGTTTTGTGGATGATACAGTAAAAGAATCACAGCTATTCCATTGTGTATGGTGTGCCATAACCCGGAGGACTGAGACACTGTGAAGTACTGCATAGGAAGTCAAAATCATTTTATGGCTGTAACCAGAAACATCTGGAAAGTATGTACTTAATCTGGCAGTGTAGTATTCATGTAGATGTAGCCAGAAACAGATTTTTACAGCAGCAGCAGCAGGGATTCATACAATGCCAGCCTGCACCAAGTAACATCAGTACCATAGCCATACATAACCTGCCATGTGTCGCCATTAATATATTAGCATGATGCCTTCTTCCTGTAATAGAGTCTGGCACTTAAATAATGATGAGTACATTTGACAATGTGCTTGTATAGATTATACTTCCTACATTTGACTGTGTTGTAAAAAATGGTAGGACTGAAAATATTCTTGTATGATCTGATGAATTGTTTCAGCTGTTACAGGTATATGTGACCAGAATTATATCAACTGAATGTATACACAAGTCTGTTATACATGATTCTTAACTGTCTGATGAAAAGATATTGCAGACATCTGCGAAAGTCCATTGTGTTGTCATGTACAAAGAGCTGTGTCTTACTTTTTATCCATCTGTCAATGTACATATAGTGGAAATATCAGACCCAAGTACTAACTGTTTTAGGACACAGCCATTTAATTAAACAGTACTCTTCTTACTACTACATCCCTCCTACTCCACCACCACCACTACCACCTTTATACCCATAGCTCCAGCTTATTTATTCTTGTTCTACCCTAAGCTTATTGGCAGTCTTCTATCTGATACAATATGCTCTCCAATCCAAGGATTACCACCCACATGTATCCAGTATATGTGATGCAAGCACAGACATCAGATTACTGCAGCTCGTATGTTGTATATGTATGACATGATCAAGGCAAGCAGTGGAAAAACAGGTGCAACATTTCCCATCTTAGCCAAAGCTATATATTATGGTCAAGTGAAGAACTCTGAATTGCATGCCTCATTTAGTATGCAGCAACAAGTCCCATTCATACCTCATTAGTGCCAGCCACAGATCTGCCTGAGATAAGCAGCAGGAATCCTTTGTTTTGTGGATTGAATAGCTCATCTACTAGATGAGACAACAGCCGTCTTTGTTAAGTAAAGCACTGTGGGTTCTCTACATAGATACGTGTCTTCCAACCACAACATGCATCTTGCAAAGATCACTATCTGAGGTCTTGATCAGTACTGGCCAGACAGATGAAATATTTTTGGAAGTCTACTTGGCCTGTAATGGGGCAATGTGCATATGCATGAATACTTTGGCTTATGTATACACAGATACATACATATTGTATATATGTGTGTGTCTATACACACACACACACACATGCACACAGACACACACACATACACGTGCACACACACACACACACACACACACACACACACACACACACACACACACACACACACACACACGCACATATGTTTATATAGGTTCATAGGTTCATAGGTTCATACTAGGCTATCTGCCCTAGGGCATTTATAAGCCTAGCCAGAGTGTGTATGGCTTTCGCCACCCATATTAAATTAATTTTGCTATGCCCTTTTTCAAGGTTAGTATACTGTGCCTCTGTCTAGCAGTGACACAGAAGTGATACCTGGGGTAAACCTATGATCTCCCATCCACTCATCCAGATTCCTCTTGAAGAGAGTCAATGAGGGACTCTACCTAACCTGGACTGGGATTTTATTCCAGAGTGAAGGGAGCCTCTGGGTTATGAATCTGTCCCTCCAGCATGTCCTATTTATTTCAGTGCTGAGGTTCAAGTCCCTCGAGCGCGTAGATCGATGGGATTTGGATTTTCTGAGGTGCAGCATGTCCATTAATTCCGGGTTGGACATGGCTTTATACATCAGGCACAGATCGCCTCTGAGCAGGCGGTATGCTACTGAGTAGAGCTGGAGTTTCTTTAACCGGGCAGCATACGGCATCTGTTTGAGCCCCTTGATCCTCTTGGTGAGGTACTTTTGGGGTCTTTCCAGTTGCTGCAGGTGTCTGGTAAGGTACATCCCAAAAGGGGCATTGTACTCAATTATGGGCCTGATGAGGGATGAGTAAAGAGGCACGATGACCTCCCCTGATCTAGATGTGAATCCCTTCATGATTAGGTGGGCTATATAAAATGTTTTTCTAACCACTTTGGCCACGTGGTTGTCAAATGAGAGATTGCTATCAACTTGGATCCCCAGGTCCCTAATTACTTCTTCTGTACTTAATGGATTACCATCTATGTGGTAATTTGTGGGCACTTTGTTTTTGCCAAAGGGGATGACTATACACTTTTTGGCATTTAGCTTGAGGCCATGACTCTGGCACCAGTTGTCTGTTTCTATGAGGCCCTTTTGGAGGATGCTTGTGTCGGCTGGAGAGTCTATTATGGTGCCCAGTTTGCAGTCATCTGCGAACTTGGTCAGCCACAGTCTTTCCATGTTGGCCTGTACCTCCAAGAAATATATACCGAACAAGAGAGGTCCCAGGACTGAGCCTTGTGGGACGCCACTTGTAACTGGTTTGGAGTCTGACATGGCTCCAGCTATTCTAACCATGTGGGTTCTGTCCTTGAGCCAGTTTGCAACCCATCTAGTGACATCTAGTTTATATTTAAGCTGGTGAGCTTATCTATAATGCCGGAGTGGGGTATTGTATCAAAGGCTTTTGCGAGGTCCAGGTAGGCTGTGTGGACCACCTTCCCCTTGTCAATGGCCTTGGTGACTGTTTCAAAGAAATCAACCAGGTTCAAGAGGCAGGATCTGCCCTTAACAAAGCCAAACTGGGTAGGATCCAGTGTCTACAGGTCCCCAATATCTTTATTTATAAGGTCCATGATGATCCTTTCCATAGCTTTGCAGACCAAGCTAGTGAGACTTATGGGGCGATAGTTTCCAGGATCCATTGAGGCACCACCTTTGTGGAAAGGGACCACTGTTGCTGTACGCCACTCTTTGGGTACATATCCTGTAGTACATGAAAAAGATACAGTGGTATCAGAAATCTCTTTGGGCCTAGCATCAACACTCATTATCCCTTCAGATCCAAGTACTAGTATTTGTCAGAAGAGAAATCACTTGGTGGAGACAACAGATATCCTTATAGCTTCACAACACATTTTCACTCTACATGCATCCTACAGTACACCAGAGCAAAACTATATGACAGACAAGCTGAGTAGGACCAGGGCAGACCCTCACAAATGGAAACTAGAGCTGGGGGTCTTCCAAGATTTGATCTATCTGTGGGGAGTTCAAGTAGATGTCTTTGCCTCCTCTATGAACAATTAACTGTCAAGATTCTGTCCCAGAACTCAAATCAAGAAGGCTTGGAAGACAGATGCCTTTTCCTTTCTTTGGGTAGGAATGTTTCTGTATGCTTTTCCATTCTTTCCAGTTATATCCAGAGTACTTCTAAAGATTTAGAAGGAATTTTCTATGCCGGGGTATGGACATTTATGTTTTGTTATTCCTACCCTTGTCCTTTCAGGGCTCAGCTTCCTCTCTTTGTTGACAGGAAAGCTCTGAAGGGCCTCACACCCAAACTTGTCTTTGAGTTAGCTCATCTTGAGCTGCTTGACAGCTTGATTGCTTGGAAAGTACCCTGAATCTTTGGAAGTTAGCCGGCTATTACAGTGAAGGTTACTGCAACAGTGATCATTCAACCATCTGCTGTTATGGTAACATTCTTTAGTCAGTTTCTTTTCACACTGACTTGCCGCTCTCATTGAGAACCACCTGCTATTTTAGGCCCACTGAATGGGCTATTAAACCCGGGCAGGCCATCTACATTATAGATGGTCAAGCCTGGTCTGTGATATACTGTGGGTGTGAATGGCATTAAATAGTGCCCATCTATACATCTTTATATTTCCTTCATTTAACCACATCGGGGGGGGGGCATGGTTTGCCAGTGATGAGAAATAAAAGGTAAGGAAGTAGTATTGAAGTGAAGAGAGTTTTCATTTGATCATTCCCTCTCAATATTGGAATATTTGTTTTTTGCCTTACTTAACTTACAACTCAGAAAACAAGGGGTGCTCGTCCTTATCAAATTACTTGTGTAAGAACATCATATATATTTTCTGAGTCATAAGTAAATTAAGGCAGAAAACAAATATTCCATAACTGACGGGGTACTTGCAGATGAAATGTTAAACAGATATCATCAGAATTAGTGATAAACTCAAGGTAATCAAACCCCAATGTAAGGATAGGACACTCTTCATAATGTCAGCTTATGCCCCACAGCAGGGTTGTGATAGTGAGGAAAAGAGTGCATTCAGACAGCAGTTGCAGAACCTATAAGATAAAGCAGGACACCATGAATTGGTGTTGATAATGAGTCACCTGAATGAATGTTATCAGGACAGACAGAGCAGGATATGAGGGCTGACTGGGTCTACAACAGTGGGGAAACACAGAGCAAAGAAGAAGAAGAAGTCATTCTAGAGTTCTGTCTTACAACTGCCTTAATATTGGCCAAGACATGGTTCAGCAAGAAAGACAGTCATGTGATCACATACAAGAGTGGCCAACATGCAACACAGGTAGACGTACAACTAATAAGGAAAGGACATTGTGGAAGAATCTGTGATTGCAAAGCCATCATCAGTGAAACAGCTGGCCCAAAGCATAAACCACTGGTTGCCACAACCAATTGTGAACAGTACTTAGAGAAGGCTCTAAAGTCAACAAAGTCTAGGCTAAAGACCTGGAAGTTGACTGGATAGAAAGCGCAAAAGTTCCAGGAATTACTCAGAGCTCTAGCACCTCAGAAAGGAGAACAGATAGGTGGAGTTGGAGAAGAATGGCAGCACCTCAAAACAGTATATGTAAGGACTATAGAACAGATATGCAGCTGAGCCAGGTATGGAAGCAGTGAACATAAGAAAAACTTGGTGTGCAATGCAGAAGTCCAGGAGTCATCAATAAAAGAAGGGTGAAGGAAAAAGTGTGTGATAGGAAGCAGAGAACCGGCTAAAAATGAATACCTGTTGGCTAACAAAGAGCCTGGGGAAAAGTTGCAATAGGAAAGAACAAGGCATCAGAAACACTCTACCAGCTTCTGGAAAGTGACTCAGTAGATGGCAAAAAGAAACTATCAGATTGCACTACAAAGATGGAAAGATAAAGTCACTCATCATAAGGAATGCCAGTAATAATCTACTCACCAGTCCATGGGATTTTAAAGGCAAATGGAAGCAGTACTTCCAGCAGCTTCTGAATGAACAAAGCCCCAGACACAGTCTACAATGAGAGAAAAGGAGTCCAGCATAGAAGAAGTAAGAATAGCATTAAGGAAAAATTAAGTCAGGGAAAGCAGCAGGCTCAGATTGAGTCACACCAGATATGATCAAGATGTTGGGTGAGATATGGGATAAATGTCTTCCGAGGATACTCATAGCAGTATGGAGAGAAAGATGCATCTCAGATGGCTAGATAATACTGATACTAGTTCCGGTGTACAAGAACAAAGAGGAAATCCACAACTCTGGGCAGGCCAGCAGTATCAAACTCTTGTCACACTGCATGAAAGTTCTGCAGAGAGTGACTGGTAAATGAATATACAGAGTAGTGGAAAGTAAAATGGGACATGAGCAGTTTGGATTCAAATCAGAATGCAGCTTAATTGGTCAGATGTTTTCAGTGTTACAAATAGTTGAAAAGAAGCAAGAGGTGAGGATATAATCAAACTGTGGTGGTTCAAAATCCCAGAAACATTCCCAGAATTAATACAGGTTGTGTACAAGTACTGAATGATTCAATAACAAATGGTGTTTGGACTCACAGAGGGGTTCCTAGTTAGAGGGGGTGTGCATCATGTTTCAGCTCTGAGCCCACTGATAGTCATACTGGTGATGGACATCAACCAAGTCAGGGAAGATAGATCAACAAAGTTGCTGTGTGCAGACAATGTGGTTTTACAAATAGACTATGAGCATTAACTTTAGCAAAGGATAGGGGAAAGGAATGCAATAGTGAAGGCACATAGGATGAAAATGAGTTCAGATAAGACAGTTGTAATGGCAGCAAATGGGGAAAATCAGAAAAAGCTAAGAATTAAGAGAGAAGGGAAAATAGTTAAACAGGTTAACAGCTTCAAGTGTCTGGAAGGATTGGTTGAGGAGAAGGGAAGTTTTGAATGATGAGGTCAAACCAAGAATTAGAAGTGCTGCAGCGTATGACAGAAGAATGCCAAAGAAACTGAAATGTAAGGAGTACAAAACAGTGGTGTGACCAGGGCAACTGTATTGTACAGAAGTCTGGGCAGTAAAGTAAGAACAGTTGAGAAAGCTAGAGGTGATGGAAATGAGTGCCTGAGATGGGTTGTAGGAAGCATTCCGATGGAAAGTAGCTCCAAAATAGCTCCAATTGCAGAATAACTCAAGGAGAATAGATTACTGTGATTCAGTACATGCTGAAAAGCAGAAGACAGTCTGGTGCAGATGATTTAGGACACACAGGAAGAAGCCAAGAGGAAATGAGGGCAACCAGCAAAGAGTTGGATGGACTGTCTGAGAGAAGACCTGCGACAGTCTGGCATGACTGTTGAAGAAAGTAGGTGAGTGGCGTTGAGTCAAGATAGATGATGACAGTTGACACGATAACTCAACACCATGTAGAAAATGGGGAAAGGGAGTAGATGCTGGTGATGATGATGACAATGATGTTCTTCCTCAAAGAACTGTGTTAATACTGTTGGTAGTCTACCTCTTACACATTAAAACTATAAAAGGCCTGCTAAAATGTGGAGATGCTAAACAAACTCTGAAAACATACTTTCCTTTAACCGCCTGAAAGCATTGTCTGGCTCTTGTGTGCATTTTATTTAACAGGCTTTTTCTCTTTAAACAGATATGTAAAAGGGAATATAGTAGATGGGAACAGGGTACAGATGGTTCATAGTACCCAGCTAAGAATGTCTTCACTTTCTTCTTAGTGACAGGCATAGGGCAGCTTCTTCTAGTTTTGCTTTCTAGGAAGTTACAATCCCTTAATTACTGCATACTCTTAAGTACTTTACCTCTGTCATGCCTGACTTGCTGTTGGAGATATTAATAGTTAACGTGGCTTATCTTAGGGGTATCTATGATAGCTTGTGACTTAGCTAGATTAGAGTCCCAGTCCTCAGAGTAGATTACCATATCATGTAAGTAAGCAGCAGGTCATGTGACACAAGCATTTATTAATCCATTTAGTAATCTGTAGAAGGTCATAGGGCAACATGTAGCCCAAATGTAAGGACAGTATATGTTAAAAAGACTGTCTTTACTCAGCATTCAACTGTTACAAATATTTGCTAGTATCCTTTTTTAGGAGTAATGTGGTTTTGATTCTTGTCTAGCCAATCCTTTTGGCTGGTTCATTGACCTTAACTCATTCGTACCTATAGTGCCTTTTTTTTATAACTCCAATTCTTGCCCATAGCTTCTTATGGCAACCAGACCTTTTTTGGGGCATGGCTTCTTTAACTAAGTAATTTATCAGCTAATAATAAGCAGCATTGGACAGGTAGATAAGGTACTAACAAAATGACACCAAGATTGTTCATCTAGGATATAAATAGAAATGAATCACTGTTTTTCACTTATTATTCACATTTTCATATTTATGTTCATATTTTCATACCTTAGAGCCCAACATGAAATTGATGGGTAAGGTGTAAATGTCATGATGGAAGACAGGAAAATGCATTGTCAGGGTCTTTTCATTCACACTATACCTCAGATATTACTTGTTGTTTGGTAGTAAATGTGAAAATAAATAAAATTCCCATAAGTACTTAATACGTCAAAAACCAAGTGACTTACAAACTATCACATGATCAGGTGAAAACTTACATATTGTTGAAGAAACTATCTTTGACATTTTCACTGTAACTCGCACATCTTGAGCAATATCTAGACTTATTCATATTGATAACGACACAATTGAGTATTTAAGTAATTTAGTACGTCTACAAATATCTCAATAAGCATGCACTTATAGAGGAATTTCTTGTTGTCATTTTAAAGTTATGTCTAGTTAATAAAAATGTTCCAACAATATATGTCTAGGTTATACAGCTTCCAAAATATGACAACTTGTTAATGAAAATATGGCAAAAATATAATTTTGGGTTTGTGAGCATCGTACTATGTTAGAGTATTTATGGAATGACCATGAATGCACTGAATATTACCAATGTAAAGAATATTAGAAAAACACAAAAGGCCAAGCACCAGAAACCTCTGCAGCTATAAAAAACGATAAACAGAATACACACAAAGCTGCTGAGAGTAGGCTCCAGAATCCACGATGAACTTGATAGATACCAAGGAACAAATCTGTGCAGAACTGCTTTATTACAACACACTAGCGCTTTCACAAAATGCTTCTTCAGGTGTAAGTGATGCAAAGGGAACACACCTTAAATAGCCAAGTTAAATAATCACATGATGCACTCTAATTAATTTTTAAAGAAAACCTTAAAACATATATATATATATATATATATATATATATATATATACTAATTAATAAAACATACACCCTATATAAAAAACATGTATATGACATTATGTATATAAACATATTTACAACTATTATTAAATAAAAAATATATAAGTATAAAAAATAAATAAATAAATAAAAGAAAAACAAAAATTACCTATGCAAAGCCCTTTTGCTAAGAACTGGCTTCAAAGGCATATGTTCATTTAAACCATGACCATAGTTGGCTCTAAGCATAACTATCCACCTAGCCTCTACTGCCTCGGTTCTGGCTCTAATGTCACCCACTCTTACACTCTCATATGTCCTAGAAACAACCATAAACATAAACTTATGCTGCACCCCATACTTTGTACATGCTAAAGCATTAGTGTTGGTCCCTTTACCTATATGGTAATAATGCTCTCTAATTCTATCCTCGATCTGTCTTGCCTACATAAAAACATTTGCAGGCAATACAGCTGGCTAAATAAATCACGTGCATGGTTTCACAGTCAGCCTGCACCCTAACATCATATAGCCTACCTGTGTCTGGATGTACAAAAAAGGGTTTTTTATTAATATACGAGCACTGTGAACATTTGCCACATGATCTAGTGCCAGGCGTTGTCAAGGAATGCTTTACTTCTTTAACATTACACAACCTTCTTCTTAAATTCTTCTTATTCTTAAAAGTAAACTGAGGTCCGGGACCTAAAATTTCACATAATTGCGGATCAATTAACAAAATACCCCAATGTTGACTAATAATTTCAGTGTACCTCTTAACATCTCTGGAGCAGGGAATACACACCTTAATATTGTTAGCCCTCTTGATATTATCATAAGCTAATCTTTTTGAAAAATAAGGTTTGGCCCTACTCTCTCTCAATTTAAAGACTTGAGTAGCATTATACTCTACCTGTCCATAATCATAACCTCTCTCTGTAAGCTCATCAATGGTCTTAAGTTTCTGCTCTTCAAATTCGCTATTCTTTACACTTAATCTAGAAACCCTATAAAACTGATTCTGGACTACATTTCTAAAAACATAGTCTGGATGCATACTATCCCTAGATAGCAGACTGTTAACATGACAATCCTTTCTATATAGTCTAGCTGATATCACATTGGAACTGTCCTTTTCCACTATCACATCCAAAAAATTTATACTGGCATCTGAATAATTCAGACTGAACCTCAAAAAAGGGGTAGTGCTGTTAATGTACTCAACATAACTCATAAGTTCAGAAACAGAGCCTCTCCACAAAATAAAAAGGTCATCTACAAACCTTCTATAGAAAATAATTAAATCTTTAAAAGGCCCTTCATCCAAGAATTCTGTCTCCCATTTCATCATAACAGCATTCGCATAACTATTCGAACAAGCACTACCCATCGCCACACCATTCTTCTGCCAATAAATCTGGTCACTGTATAAAAATACATTATTCAAAAGAACTACAGACATCAAATCAATGTATAATTGAATTTCATTCATACTGTATAAACTGCTTTTCATCAGTTGTTCTTTCAAAAAAGCAAGCCCTTTATCATTGGGTATTACTGTGAATAATGAAACAACATCAAGGGTGACAAACAAATATTCCATATTCAACATATCACAATTAGTACCTTCATACAGATCACAGAGAAAATGCTCAGTATCTTTAAGAACATATCTTGAATTATCTATTAAGGGTTTCAATTTTTTGTCTAGAAATATTGAAATACATTCCGTACACCATCCCCTGCCTGCAACAATGGGACGCATAGGGGGTCTAATCGAATTCTTATGCAGCTTAGGTAAACCTTGTATAATAGGGAAAGTATAATGAAATACCCTAAGAAACTTAAACAGGTCTTCTGTCAATAACCCTATTTGCAATAAAGACTCTAATTGTTTATTAACCAAAACTACCATTGATTGCATATGAGGTCTGGTTGTTATCTCATAAAAGTCAATATTATTCAACATTTTGTTCATTAAACAATCATATTCCTGTCTATCAAGTAAAACAATCCCCCCACCTTTATCTGCTGGTCTAACTACTAAACTAACATCATTCTCAAGAGCACACAATGCCTGGAATTCAGCCTTAGATAAATTATATTTTCTACCTCTAAAATTTCTGTCTTCATAAACTTTATAAAAATCAGTTAAACACATTTCTTCAAAAGCATTAACTAAAGGTATAGATTTAGGAATAAAAGTGCTTGGTTTTCTCAATAAATTATCAGAAGTATTAGTATTATGTTTAAACATATACTTCAATGTAAGATTCCTAGTGAACATCTTAAAATCAAAAACAATGTCAGCAATAGACATGTTAGCAGTTGGTATAAACGATAAACCTTTACTTAAAATATTGACTTCCAAAGCAGTCAATTCACATTTTGTTAAATTAGTCACTAATGTCTTACTTTTTGAAACACCTTTTTTATGGAATAAACATTGCTTGCTTCTTCCTCGTGTTTCCTCTTGTAACGCGTTGTACTCCTACCTCTGTCTCTGTGCTGGCTGTTCTGTCGCTGTCCACTCTTTCGATTCGAAGAACTGTCCCTCATGGAAAGTGGAAAATTCAAATGAAAAAATGGTGCTTCTTCCAGAGGCTGTGCTGGTGTAACAGTGGCTTTGTGGTTGTTAGCAATGGGAGTACTAGTTGCCGCCTCCCTATGCACTACAGCTGAAGTAACAAGTGTCTTTTTTCTGGCTCCTAAATTGGAAGCACTGTTGAAACCATGCACGTGATTTATTTAGCCAGCTGTATTGCCTGCAAATGTTTTTATGTAGGCAAGACAGATCGTACCCTTAAGGATAGAATAAGAGAGCATTATTACCATATAGGTAAAAGGACCAACACTAATGCTTTAGCTAAGCATGTACAAAGTATGGGGGTGCAGCATAAAATTATGTTTATGGTTGTTTCTAGGACATATGAGAGTGTAAGAGTGGGTGACATTAGAGCCAGAACCGAGGAAGTAGAGGCTAGGTGGATAGTTATGCTTAGAGCCAACTATGGTCATGGTTTAAATGAACATGTGCCTTTGAAGCCAGTTCTTAGTAAAAGGGCTTTGCATAGGTAATTTTTGTTTTTCTTTTATTTATTTTTTATTTATTTTTTATACTTATATATTTTTTATTTAATAATAGTTGTAAATATGTTTATATACATAATGTTATATACATGTTTTTTATATAGGGTGTATGTTTTATTAATTAGTATATATATATGTATGTTTTAAGGTTGATTTTAAGGTTTTCTTTAAAAGTTAATTAGAGTGTATCATGTGATTATTTAACTTGGCTATTTAAGGTGTGTTCCCTTGTATCAGCTTTACACCTGAAGAAGCATTTTGTGAAAGCGCTAGTGTGTTGTAATAAAGCAGTTCTGCACAGATTTGTTCCTTGGTATCTTTCAAGTTCATCGTGGATTCTGGAGCCTATTCTCAGCAGCTTTGTGTGTATTCTGTTTATCGTTTTTTATAGCTGCAGAGGTTTCTGGTGCTTGGCCTTTTGTGTTTTTCTAATTTGCTTTTATATGGCTGTTAGCACCAGGAATATGGCTAGCGAAATTGAAGAGATTGAGGACATTGAACTTGGTTATAATCCTGTTCCACCATCTGGGACTGTTTGCACTAATGGTATGAGTTTTGATTCTATTATCTCACAAGTGAAAGAACAGAATAATCCACTGTTTAATAAGAATTTAGTAGCAGAAGGCATGGAAACAGTGGATGTTGATTTTCTAGCAATTCGTACTGATGTTTTAATGCTGGAGAAGGAGCTATCCAGGCTTGCACGAACTCAGTATGAAATTTTTCATTTATAAGTTTGCTTGGCTGAAAATCTCATACCTCGTGGGTTGAGAGTTTTAAAGATGCCTGCGCAAACAGAAAATGACTCACTTCTCCTAAGTGAATGGCAGAAATTGAATATCTCTACCAGTTTAAGTTACCTCAAACTTCTATTACAAGCAGCTAAGAGGAGGGAGGTTTTGATTTTAGACACTATCAGAGAGAAATATGGTCAAATTAACACCAAATATCCTAACAGTGCTTTTTCTGGACTGTTAACAGATACTTTAGGCAATATCTATGCATATAAACATAAACTTTTACAGATAAAATTAAATAAATTGCAGAGGGATCAACGCGATTTCTCACTGGGCAATATCTTTACCTGGCCTCGTGATTTGCCGAACAGCTACAGTAAGGACTCTAATGCTATGTATGAAATGCGCAATGACATAGATCCACGAACTGATAATGAAAGCGCTGATGTACAACAACAGGAGCAGTTAAGAGAAACAGCATGCACTTCAGTGGCAGCGTCTTCACTTGATTCTCCACAGAATGGCAGTGCTTCCAATTTAGGAGCCAGAAAAAAGACACTTGTTACTTCAGCTGTAGTGCATAGGGAGGCGGCACCTAGTACTCCCATTGCTAACAACCACGAAGCCACTGTTACACCAGCACAGCCTCTGGAAGAAGCACCATTTTTTCATTTGAATTTTCCACTTCCCATGAGGGACAGTTCTTCGAATCGAAAGAGAGGACAGCGACAAAACAGCCAGCACAGAGACAGAGGGAGGAGTACAACGCGTTACAAGAGGAAATACGAGGAAGAAGCAAGCAATGTTTATACCATCAAAAAGGCATTTCAAAAAGTAAGACATTAGTGACTAATTTAACAAAACATGAATTGACTGCTTTGGAAGTCAATATTTTAAGTAAAGGTTTATTGTTTATACCAACTGCTAACATGTCTATTGCTGACATTGTTTTTGATTTTAAGATGTTCACTAGGAATCTTACATTGAAGTATATGTTTAAACATAATACTAATACTTCTGATAATTTATTGAGAAAACCAAGCACTTTTATTCCTACGTCTATACCTTTAGTTAATGCTTTTGAACAAATGTGTTTAACTGATTTTTATAAAGTTTATGAAAACAGAAATTTTAGAGGTAGAAAATATAATTTATCTAAGGCTGAATTCCAGGCATTGTGTGCTCTTGAGAATGATGTTTGTTTAGTAGTTAGACCAGCAGATAAAGGTGGGGGGATTGTTTTACTTGATAGACAGGAATATGATTGTTTAATGCACGAAATGTTGAATAATGTTGACTTTTATGAGATAATAACCAGACCTCATATGCAATCAATGGTTGTTTTGGTTAATAAGCAATTATAGTCTTTATTGCAAATAGGGTTATTGACAGAAGACCTTTTTAATTTTCTTAGGGTATTTCATTATACTGTCCCTATCATACAAGGCTTACCTAAACTGCATAAGAATTCGATTAGACCCCCTATGTGTCCCATTGTTGCAGGCAGGGGATGGTATACAGAATGTATTTCAATATTTCTAGACAAAAAATTGAAACCCTTAATAGATAATTCAAGATATGTTCTTAAAGATACTGAGCATTTTCTCTGTGATCTGTATGAAGGTACTAATTGTGGTATGTTGAATATGGAATATTTGTTTGTCACCCTTGATGTTGTTTCATTATTCACAGTAATACCCAATGATAAAGGGCTTGCTTTTTTGAAAGAACAACTGATGAAAAGCAGTTTATACAGTATGAATGAAATTCAATTATACATTGATTTGATGTCTATAGTTCTTTTGAATAATGTATTTTTATACAGTGACCAGATTTATTGGCAGAAGAATGGTGTGGCGATGGGTAGTGCTTGTTCGAATAGTTATGCGAATGCTGTTATGATGAAATGGGAGACAGAATTCTTGGATGAAGGGCCTTTTAAAGATTTAATTATTTTCTATAGAAGGTTTGTAGATGACCTTTTTGTTTTGTGGAGAGGCTCTGTTTCTGAACTTATGAGTTATGTTGAGTACATTAACAGCACTACCCCTTTTTGAGGTTCACTCTGAATTATTCAGATGCCAGTATAAATTTTTTGGATGTGATAGTGGAAAAGGACAGTTCCAATGTGATATCAGCTAGACTATATAGAAAGGATTGTCATGTTAACAGTCTGCTATCTAGGGATAGTATGCATCCAGACTATGTTTTTAGAAATGTAGTCCAGAATCAGTTTTATAGGGTTTCTAGATTAAGTGTAAAGAATAGCGAATTTGAAGAGCAGAAACTTAAGACCATTGATGAGCTTACAGAGAGAGGTTATGATTATGGATAGGTAGAGTATAATGCTACTCAAGTCTTTAAATTGAGAGAGAGTAGGGCCAAACCTTATTTTTCAAAAAGATTAGCTTGTGATAATATCAAGAGGGCTAACAATATTAAGGTGTGTATTCCCTACTCCAGAGATGTTAAGAGGTACACTGAAATTATTAGTCAACATTGGGGTATTTTGTTAACTGATCAACAATTATGTGAAATTTTAGGTCCCGGACCTCAGTTTACTTTTAAGAATAAGAAGAATTTAAGAAGAAGGTTGTGTAATGTTAAAGAAGTAAAGCATTCCTTGACAGCACCTGGCACTAGACCATGTGGCAAATGTTCACACTACTCGTATATTAATAAAGAACCCTTTTTTGTACATCCAGACACAGGTAGGCTATATGATGTTAGGGTGCAGGCTGACTGTGAAACCATGCACGTGATTTATTTAGCCAGCTGTATTGCCTGCAAATGTTTTTATGTAGGCAAGACAGATCGTACCCTTAAGGATAGAATAAGAGAGCATTATTACCATATAGGTAAAGGGACCAACACTAATGCTTTAGCTACGCATGTACAAAGTATGGGGGTGCAGCATAAGTTTATGTTTATGGTTGTTTCTAGGACATATGAGAGTGTAAGAGTGGGTGACATTTGAGCCAGAACAGAGGCAGTAGAGGCTAGGTGGATAGTTATGCTTAGAGCCAACTATGGTCATGGTTTAAATGAACATGTGCCTTTGAAGCCAGTTCTTAGCAAAAGGGCTTTGCATAGGTAATTTTTGTTTTTCTTTTATTTGTTTTTTTATTTATTTTTTTATACTTATGTATTTTTTATTTAATAATAGTTGTAAATATGTTTATATACATAATGTTATATACATGTTTTTTTATATAGGGTGTATGTTTTATTAATTAGTATATATGTATGTTTTAAGGTTGATTTTAAGGTTTTCTTTAAAAATTAATTAGAGTGCATCATGCGATTATTTAACTTGGCTATTTAAGGTGTGTTCCCTTGTATCAGCTTTTCACCTGAAGAAGAATTTTGTGAAAGCGCTAGTGTGTTGTAATGAAGCAGTTCTGCACAGATTTGTTCCTTGGTATCTTTCAAGTTCATCGTGGATTCTGGAGCCTACTCTCAGCAGCTTTTTGTGTATTCTGTTAATGTAAAGAATATGTTGTATTGATAACATTGCTATTCATGCTATTTTAATATCTTTTAATGGTCATAAAATATCTACATTAGTTTATCTTATGCTTTTTAAGTTTGTTTTTCAGGAAATGCTCCAGGATTCATGAATGTGCCTAGGTTGCTAGAGGTGGTAACTCTCAACCAATCAGGGACAAATCTCAGCAGAATCAGGGACAAATTGGACAAATCCAGACATAATCAGGGACAATCAGGGAGACTTTTAAGATATGAGTACTATTAACTTGAGACACTGTCCAAAATAGAAAATGTGAATTAATAATCATTTTTGAAATAAAAGGAGGTTATAACTTCAATTATTGTCATTATTAAGTATAATTGACCACCATTTCTCCAAAGGTCACCGATTTTTAGGAGGGATTAAGAGGGATAGCATTAAAATTTAAGTCAAAATCAGGGACATCCCTGAAAATCAGAGACAGTTGAGTGGTATATGCTAAAGAGCTAAATTTGAGGTAGCTGTCAAATTCCAAAATTATGTTCAGTTTCATAAAATCATTACAGAGCTATAATACTTTATAACTAATTTGGTGGGGCTGCTGTACTCACTTTCTGGCTCTTGTGTCATACTCATTTTATGCATTTCATACTTCTTGAATAGCCTTTCTCTGTGAATCTGGTCCTTTGTACAATTTTAAGTAAACTTTTTTCTCCTAGAATGATTTTTTATGATGTTCAATGTAGTTTGTTCTACCAGGTAATTCTAATTGCACTTCCATGTCTCTTAACAGAAACTCTATTACCTCTTATTTCAATGATTAATGTGCCGGCCAAGAGATCAGCTTTCTTTCTTCACCAGAGCTATCAATTTCTGCCATTAAGCAACTAGAAAGGTCTTAAATCCTTTCCATGGTTTTAAATCTTTGATATTGTATATCTCTTCTGGTGTTGTCTTACCATTATGTCTAACACCTTAGTTAATGTCATTTATTTTTTTCTACTATTTCAAGTAGACCCTACCACATACAAAAACATGTGTTTTCTGTGGAGGAGACCAAAACTAATACCTGAACACCAACTTTGAATTTCTGTTTCTTGTGTTGCTATTACACACCATTGTTGTGTCACCTGGGATCTCTCAGTGTGCTCCCATGCAAGGAGCATTACTACTTTCAGCCTGTCTTGTAAGTTGATATATTATTCTTTGAAATTTTTAAATGAGGTTTTCTCTTCTCAAGTTCATGAGAGTGTCTGACATATAACATGTTAAAATGACTGAACATGTAGAAGCTTGTTGTACTTTTCTAATGATAAGTAGGTGTCATGGCATTGATTGATAACAAGTTTTATCACCATCCTCAATAACTGTTCTTAGCATGAACTTTATTGTTTTGTTAAAATGTTTTACTAACCCATCTCTTTAGGGATGGTATACTGAGGTTTTTTATTGCTTGATATTAAAGCACTGGAACAGTTGGCACTTTATTCTAAACATAGACAAGGTCCTCTGGATGTTGAGTTTTTCTTTAGGAAGAAACTAATGGCACTAATTTTCAAGCTATATATTTATCAGTATGCATACTAAAAATAAATAAATAAATAAATAAACACTGGCCACTTAGATTAATTGTCAAAAATAACTAAAATGCACTGTAACCCATTGTTGGATTTTATCAGTTGTTCAACAATGTCCATGCAACACATCCAAATGGCACCTGTGTGATAGGCATTGGAATCAAAGGACTTTGAAATCCTGGGTGAAGCTGTATCTTCTGGCATTCAGGGCATCCAACATAAATGTCCGTTACTTCTTTCATTACTTCATGCAAGTAAAACCTTGCTAGAATATGTGTATTAAGCTTGTTCACTCCTATATGTCCTGCTAGCATGTGATGGGGGATCGTAGGTTTCGATAAGTGGATGGGGGATCGTAGGTTTGTCCCAGGGATTACTCCCGTGTCACTATTAGACAGAGGCACAGTAAACTAAACCTTAAAAAGGGCACAGTATACTCAAATCAAGGGGTGGCATAAGCCATACAGAATCAGGCTAGGCTTATAATTGCCCCAGGGCAGATAGCCTACTATGAACCTATGAACCTATGAACCTATGATAGGCTAACCTCATTTAACTTCTTAACTTCATTCCTTTGGAGTACACCAGTTCAGTTTCAGTAAGTGATTTATTCTTTCAAGATGTGCTAGTCATTTCTAGTCTCTGCTTGGAAACATTGTCAGGCTGAAATATTTTATATTAACTTCCTTCTTCCATTCCCCTTCTTGCTTGTTAAAGTCTTGCAGGTTGCATTGCTATAGGTGTATGTCAACATATATCTTGAAATTGAATAGGCTGTTGATGCCACTTTATCTTTAACCAATTGTTTATAAGTTTTGGGCTTTCTAGCATTATTTCTTGATTTTTATTGGATTTATAAAAGTCTATGGATGTGTCTGGTGGTTGCTGTCCATTTTTTTACATGACAAGCAGAGGCATATCTGTAGGTTTATTCACTTGATAGCTTCTCTCCACACACTTATAAGTTTGTCTATAAAAACAAATATTTCCTTCTTATTGCTTCCACAAATCTTTAAGGTGTTGAAACCCTTTACTATTATCATATCCTGTGTTAAAATAGCAACTACATTTATCTATCTATCCATCTATCCATAAATCTATCTATCATCTATCTATCAATCCTTTTTGAGCTGGTTAGTTCCACTAGTCTTGTGACCTCTTCTGAGGGGAGAGCAAAAGTGGTACTTTCTACTCTTATGGGTCATCTGACATCTGGGAACCTTCCCTACGGTTTTTGTTAGGTGCTACCAGAACCATTACATTCACCTGAGCTGCAATCAAATCATGCAGATGGGACCTTGGTTTAATATCTCATCTGTAGGATGAACTACAGCAACAGTATGAACTACATTTCTAAACAAAGCTTATACTTTTCATATGTAATGAGATAATATTCATATACCAATGAATACAGACAACTTCAACTCTTTTTTTCAGTAAAGGTCTTCATTTTGCATACATACCAGATATACTATGCTTAAGTGTGACCATGCTACCTGATTCAGAAGCCCATGCAGCTCATTGACCTCAATTAAAACATTGTATTTATAGGTTCATAGGAGGTTACTAGGCTAACGGTTTAAGAGCCCTTACAAGCCAAGCCAATATAATCTGATTTTATCCAGCATGTGGCCCCTAGAGGAAAAAAGATGACATAGGTTTATGCATATGGCTTCTGCATTTTACAGATTGCCCCTATCCATAAGGGATATAGATTTTACCCCAGGTGTGAATTTGTGATTCCCCATCCATTGATCCAAACTGCATTTGAAGGGAGCTAGGGAAGGGATCTGTTTACCATGCATAAGAAGCCTGTTCCAAAGAAGGGGTAACCTCTGTGACACACATGAATCCCCAGCATGTTTTGTTTGTGTCACTAACTAGGTTTAGTTCCTTAGATCATATGGCTTTCATGCTGCTTTTCTTACAGGTGTGTAACAGCTCCATCAGGGCTGGATTTGTGAGTGCCTTGTAGGTGAGGCATAGATCACCCCTTAATACTCAGCAGGAGACAGAGTAAAAAGAGAGGACTTTTAGTCTATCCACATAGGACATGTTGTTAACACCCTGTAATTTCTTTGTGATTTACCTCTGGGGTTAGTCCAGCTGTTGTAAGTGCCTTGTCAAATATATGTCAAGTGGTGCTTTGTATTCAATTATTCATCTAATTAGGGCTGAGTACAGAGGGAATAAAACTACCTTGGATCTGGATGCCATGCCTTTACTTATAAGCTGTGTCACATAATGACTTTCTCACCACTGTGGACACATGGCAGTCAAAGTTCAGGCTACTGTCTGTGTACTTAGATCTCTCACTTCTGATTCTACTCTTAGGGGTCTGCTATTAATGTGGCAATTTACAGGGTCTTTGGGTATGATAATGCATATTTTTTTCACATTTAGTTTCAGGCCATGGTTTTGTCACCAATAATCTTTCTGATTTAAATCCTCTTGAAGGATATCTACATCACTGTGGGAATCAGTGATTGCCCCCAGCTGGCAGTCATCAGCAAACTTTGTCATCCAGAGGCCTTCCACATTAACCTTGACATCAGAGATGTATATTCCGAACAGGAGTGGTCCCAGCACTGAGCAGTGTTACACACCACTAGTAACTGGCCTCATGCTGGATCTGTATTCACTCACTTTAACCACATATGTCCTGTCCATGAGCCAGCTGGCTATCCATCTGGTGATGAAGAGATTTATATCCAATTTTGTGAGTTTATTCATAATACCTGAGTGTGGGATCATGTCAAATGCCTTGGGTAGGTCAAGGTAGGTGGTCTACACTGTTTTACCCTCATTCATGGCCCTAGTGGCTTGTTCAAAATATTCAGCAGATTTAGTAGGCATGACCTGTTATTAAGAAAGCTGAATTGGGCTGGGTACAGTGTTTGGAGGTTTCATATTCCATTATTTATCAGGTCCATGAAGGCATTACAAGAGTTAAACCCCATTGTGCCCATGAAGGTAGTTAACTGCTCTCAAAGTTAACTGAGTTAAGAATTCTAGCCCATTTGGTATCTTTCTTTCAGGCATATTGTTCAAATGATAGGTTCTTAGATATATACTAGGCTAACAACCGCTAAGGCTCTTAAAAGCCTAGCTATGCAATGCAAATGTGACCCACAAATTTGATTTATATTTGATTTACAGGGTGATTTTCTGACTACCTCTGTCCACCAGAGACATAGGAGCCAAAGGGTGAATTTCCGATTGTGCATCCATAGGTCCAAATTGCACTTAAATAGGGATATGTAGGAACTCTGTTTCACATGAATGGGGAGCCTTTTTCCAGAGAATGTGAATTATCTGAAAAACATATCTGTTTCTCCAAAATGTCCTATTTTTGTTGCAAGCAAAATTTAGGTCTTTTAACCTAGTAGTTCTGATGCTGATGTACACAAAATTCATCAAAAGAGGATCCAGGGATGCCTTGTATTTTAGGCAAACAGCACCTCACAGAAGTCTGTATAATACCTTGTAAAGAGATAGGGCTTTGAAGTGATCAGCATAGGACATTGTGTTTATTCCCTGTATTCTTTTTGTAAGGGACCTTTGTGGACATTCCAGTTGCTGCATGTGTCTGGTCTGGTACACACCAAAGGGGGCATTATACTGTATGATGGGCCTGATGAGTACAGTGGTATGATGACCTCTCCAGACCTACATCTCCTGCCCTTGCGTATAAGTTGAGCAACATAGAAGGATTTTATTACTACCTTGGACACATGTTGGTCAAAGACTAGGTTACTATCTACATGAGTTCCCAGATACCTGACTCATGAATCAACTTTTAAGTATGTTATATTGATTGTCAGAAAGTACTATAATGTATTTCTTGGTATTTAGTTTTAAGCCATGGCTTTGGCACTAAGTGTTTGTCTGTATCAGACCTTCCTGAAAGGTGCTCTCATCTTGTGGATTCAATAACTGCTCCTAGTTTGCAATCATCTGCAACTTAGTTAGTCAGAGGCCTTTGACATTGGCTTTAACATCCGAAATGTAGATGCCAAACAGGAGTATTCATAGCACAAAGCACTGGGGGACTCCAGTTGTGACCATGCTTTTTGTAGAGGTGGCCTCACTGATTCTAGCCTCCTGGGTCTTATCAGTGAGCCAGCTTGCTATCCAGCATGTTATAAAGGGCTTTATTCCTAGTCCTGTAAGTTTGCTGACAATGAACAAGTGGGGTATTGTATCAAATTCCTTAGCTAGATCTAAGTAGACAGTATGCACTGTTTTCTCCTCTTCCATTGATTAGTGACCTTTTCAAGGAAGTCCACCAGATTCATTAAGCATGACCTTCCTTTGACAAAGCCAAACTGGGATGGATCCAGTGTCTGGAGGTCTTTGTTGATAATTTATTTTCATGATAATTAATTTCATAGTTTTGCAAATAAGACTAGTCAGACTAATGGATCTGTAGTTTCCAGGATCTGTTGAAGGTCCTCCCTTATGAAGGGAGATGACCATCACAGTCCTTCATTCATGTGGCACAAACTCTATTTTAAGACTATAGTTAAATAATGACTCCAGAGGTCCCGATAAGGCATATTTTACACTATTCTGGAGGCATCCTGGGATCTTAATGGGGCCCATTGAGGCTATATTCTTGGCTTTAGTGAGTACAGTCAGTACTTCCTCCCTAGTCTGCTGCCCTTGAGGTTTCTGACATAGCTGTAGAATGCCTTATGGTTATCTTTCACCTGGAATATCTTAACTTTAGTGTTGGCTTTGCTTGACGTAATTAAGCCTCTTAGTTGCCAATTTACTTTCATGAAACAGTTTTTATCTTTATGGGAATTACCCTTCTTGATTTTTGCCATATATTATTTTTGTGTATTGTACATCCTGTTTAATTTGGGTTGCAACCAGGGCAGTTTGTTTATGGACTTACTTCTGGTAGGTATAGCTCCCTCTATGCTGCTAGGGACATGGTTGTTCAGAGTTTCTGACAGTAATTCAGCATAGGTCAGTGTGTTCTTAAGGTTTAGAGAGGCATTGAAGTTTGACAAACCATCACTTGATAACAGGTAATTTGCCTTGGAATAGTTTCTAACTGTTACTGGTTTTAATGGGATTATGGAGTTAATTTTAATTTCAAAGTAGACAGCTTAATAGTCAGACCTTTCCAGGGAAGATGAGATATGGGGGGGCAATGTTCTACCATGTTTGCTAGCACAAGGACAAGTATGTTATAGCCTCTAGTGGACATAATCATTAATTGGTCAAGGTCATTAATATTTAGGATGTCCAGGAATCTCTATTCCTATCAATTTGAGGCCATGTAGGAGTCTCAATCTATGGGAAGAGGGTAATTAAAGTCTCCATAAGTAGGGTGTTAGGATGGATGGTAAGTGTTTCCAGTAGTGTGCAATGAGTAGTATGTGATGGTTATGATCCAATGTGCAGGCATAGTTTAAAAAACTGCTTTACAGACTATATGAAAACATGTGTCCACATTGTTACAAGTATTTGAAAATCTGAATGCGTATTGTCATTCTAAAGATGTGCATGGTATATCAAACATCTGTTATCAATGCATTTGTCAACAAGTACTGAGTGACCAGGGATGCAGTGCATGGGGGGAGGTAATGCATGGCTGCATTGTACTTATGTGACATATTCTTATATATGGCATTCGTTTTTTAATGTTTCCACATGTAGTTTCATGGCATGGAGACTAAATGGACAGCAAACAAAAACAATACATACTATTATTTACTTTGCATAGGGAAACGATGAGCAGTAGGTTTGCAGGATGCACATGCAGGATACACATTTCTAGTGCTTTCCTTGTTTGTGCATAGTTAAGCAGTGCACACATACAAGGCTCATTGCTAAAATTATGAGACTTAGTATTGAGTGGATGAAACACACCTGCTGCTTAGCTGACTCTGTGGCAACAGATGTACATGCACTGACACATTTCTTTTTGAGCATGGATGATACTGGGTTTGAATCCAGGTGCATGTAATACTTTTAAAGAAATAGATAATGCAATGACATTTTTTTATCCTACATTCACCATGTATTACTGTGTTTCACCTCAGTGTGGTGTGTTTAAGTGGCATTGCATGGAGATAAACTGCACCACTGAAGAGACTTAATGATCACTTGGCACAGGTGCATACAATACTTTTTAAAGAAATAGATAATGCAATGAAATAATTTTTACACTACATTCACCATGTATTACTGTGCTTTACCTTAGCATGGTGCGTCACAATTATACAACTATTTTATTTGAACTATTATATGAAAGTGTACATGCTATGAACTACAAACTCTAATTATGGATTGGTCAAAGTAATCTTTGCAATGTGCATACATGCTTGATCGAAGCATACTGATTACAGTTAACAGTAGGGAGTTTATGCCACTTGTATAGAGCAATACTGTATAATTGTTACTCATGCTATTTGAACCCACAACCTCTGACTACAGCCTTATACTTGGTTCCTAAAGTTGGTTTGTGCTACAGACTTATGAGTGCATACTTGCTTCTACAGTTAGGGTATGCATGCTCACTTGCTACTACTGTATAAAATACAAAAAAATATATATCACTATTTTAAACCTACAATAATACTTCTGTTGTGCTGCATACATACCACTTGCTTCCTTCAGTTTCTCCAGACATTAAACATAAGCCTGATGATTCAACTCAATTTCAGCATTAGCTGTGAAAAGAAAAGAACAGAAGAATATTATGCATACCAGTCTTGCCTGTATTTAGCTTTCTATGTATTAACAATTCTCTTTAGTAGCATACTTACACAACTGTGGGATGTCATGAGTTTGAAACTCAGTCAAGCACTGGTTCAGCATATCCCTCTTGTGTCTTTGTAGGTCATTTAAGTGGTGCCTACATTGTTCTCCAGTGTGTGGGATGCCAGTCACACTGGATACAGGCTTGGCCAAACTACACCACACCTCAAACGTATACGGTGAGCCAGAACAGTCCCTCTGCAGAGGCCTTTGGCTGTGGTGCTTTACCATGAGTCCAGTAAATATAATGGACTCATGGACATCTCTCAGTTCTGTGACCTAAATTGGTCTCCTTCCCCTCTAATGCTAAATAAGTCTAATACCAAAAGGTAGTGCACAAACCTGAGAAATGATGCCAACTGTGTTTGCATGATGTTAAATGAAGAGCAGCAGTGCCAAGCAGTAGGAAAAGCAATTTTTGAAATTGGAAGGTTAATCTGACACATTACATTAATTTAAATGGTGGCTGCTGCTATAACTTTGCAGACATGCACTGGGGGTATAAATTCATGACCTGACACATTTTTGCTTCGGCTTTATACAGTGATAAAATTGATTTTTAAAGTGTGGGATTCAAACCTTTGCATAAGGGGCAAAGCATTTTCTTCCAACAATGGTGAGTTTCCATCTTTGCCACAGAAGAAGTGCTGATTAGATATAGTCATGAATCATTTTGAGGTATATAACCATGTATGTGTGTGACCTGACAAGTTTCTTGTATATAGATTTATTTGTGTATGTGTCTTATTTAAATGTGAAGGCCATCCAGGTCCATATACCAGAATTATACTTACAGAAATATAGTAGACAGTATACCCTCAGTCATACATCTGAAAACACAATAAGGGTGTCTCATCCGTCATACATATAATTCATATAAATTCCATTATCTGAAGTGTTATAAGTGGTATTAAATATAATGTATTATAACCCAGGACTATCTGTATGGCAGCCCTACACTTATACCTGTTGCCTCAAGAATGTTGAAATTGGTATATTTTTCTATTCATTGTTATACACTGGACTGTCACAACAG